>NC_090067.1:13385903-13403474 GCF_038355195.1 Osmerus mordax
TGCATCTGGCTCGTCTCTCTCTGACAGAGGGCCAGTGTTCTGAAACCAAGATGGCTGCCGTTTCTCTGTAGTGACGCTGATGTGGGGAAACAAGCAGCTTTTTCTCAGAAGTCTGCGGTGTGCTTATGTTTCTATTCTGCTGCTGTCACTCTCACATCTCACACGCACAACAGACGCTGACCTCACGGCCCTGGTCGACACCGAGCTCTTTTGCATTTCGTTGGAGTTTATACGTGATATCATCTAGCAGAACGTGCACCTGTAATTTCAGAGAACTCGTCATGTTATGTCTAATTATCACATTTATTTAGTATTAATTGAGTGCTGACCCGGTTTTTCACTCAAGTTAAAGTAAAGAAGTATGGGCTCTGACATATACTTACTATATCTACTACCTGTTGGACCTCACATCATATTAATACAAAAATACACTATAAACATGCATTTTTTCAACCTTTCAAAACAAATATATTTTCACCTTTCTAAACTTTTGTTTTCAACCTTTTAAAACGAAACGAAAATATATTTTCAATCATTTAAAAAATATATGTTTTCAACCTTTCGGAAAAAAACCTTGTTGCCTTCTTCCTTGCTCCATGGTAGATTAGTAGACTAGCTTACATTTGTTGTGCATGATAGTGAAGTAAAGTGCTGATACCAGAACCAATCTACTTAAGTACAGTAACAAAGTATTTGTACTTCCCATCTCTTTGTAGGCTTGTGTCATACCCTCCTTCACTCCCCCTCCTCTCCCTACTACAAGGGACCTCTTACTGCCCACCAGAGGGTCAGACCCTTCACTCCCCCTCCTCTCACTACTGCTAGGGACCTCTTACTGCCCACCAGAGGGTCAGATGCTGGAAGGCAGATATCTAGGAAACCTGGGAAAATGTGGGAAAAAAGAGAATAAATTAAATTCACCTTTAAGAAACTTCAATATGTCATCCTTACTAAACTCCCCCCCCCCCCCCCCCCCCACCTCTGCCCCCCTTCCCATCTCTCCCCAGATGGCCCCTACAACCTGTCGGTGCTCTGCCCCCAGTACATGCCCTCCCAGGGCTCCGAGGGCCTGCGCAACAGAGGGGTGTTTACTGTCAACCCAGGGGAGGTCACCTTCCACTGCCAGGCTGCCTCCAACCCCCCCAGCAGCTGCGAGTGGGTGTTCCTGGGCAGCAACAGCACCCAGGCTGGGCCCCGGCTGAAGGTCAGCTACTACCGCCCCCAGCATGTGGAGGACTTCCTCCTACGGGCCTTCAACAACGTCACCCAGAGGCAGGCCGAGATCCCCTTCACCCTGCTGGTGACCGGGATGGAGATAGGTGGGCTCACGCACACATATACACACACAGACATATACACACACACACACACTCACATACACACACACAAACCCATATACACCTACACACACATCCTCAAAGATCTACACACACACCCATACACTTTCACCTACACACTAACACAACCATACTTACACACACACACTCAAGGGGCATAAAGCCAGGATGAAAGCTGATTCATGATCACTGAGCTCAGACTCATGCCCTAGCCTTAGATTTCCCAGAGAAGCAGTTGAATATCTGAGATAAAGCCATGTCAATAAGAGTGTTGCTAGGAGGCAGTCTCTTTGGTCTCGTGGTAAAGTCCACGGTCTCCATTTTGATGAACAAACAGCGGATGACAGCTGTCCTCGGTTGTTGACAAGGTTTTACAACGTGCCGAGTTTCGGTGTGTTAGATATCTCAGTACTGCAGACATTTTTTTACAATAGATAAACTACTGTGCACATGACATATTAGAACAAAAACGCTAAAAAAAATCGGATGGTTTCCTTGAGGTTTTGACCCAATGACTGATTTATACTAAGGCACTAGATTAGATTTTCAGTCGCTGGGCAAAGTAAAATTCGCGAAAATCTCTCGACAAAGTCGCTAAATTGACAACACAGCTCTTCTTCTGTGGTTCCCAGGGAACATGAAGCACTCCCAGGAGAGCAGCACTACGTCCCCGATGGCGGTGGCTGTGCTGGTCTGCTCGCTCTCCATCATCATCGCCTGCATGCTGATGGTCTTCCTCCGGAGAACATGCCACCCTAAGAGAGGTGAGAGCGTTAAATAACGTCAGGTGGCTGAGCGGTTAGGGAATCGGGCTAGTAATCAGAAGGTCGCTGGTTCGATTCCCGGCTGTGACAAATGACGTTGTGTCCTTGGGCAAGGCACTTCACCCTACTTGCCTCGGGGGGGAATGTCCCTGTACTTACTGTAAGTCGCTCTGGATAAGAGCGTCTGCTAAATGACTAAATGTAAATAAAATCCTTATATCGTCCCTCAACCATACACAAGGGGGTATGGTATACTGGAAGTACTTTGTTACTTCTTTTATGTGTCAGTGTCAAAGCCAATTTGTGAGGGTAGCGCAGGTGGTTTGAGTGTGGACCCGTGTGGCCTAAAGGCCGGTGTTCAGCCGGGCGTCTCACAGCTTTCAGGGGCTGATGAAAGAGACTGCTGTGCTTCTCATTCAGCACTCCCATGCGTGGTGCAGATACCAGAAAACTACCAGCTCACCGTAAATGTAAATTGTTAGTCAAATTTTATTCAAATGAAAAACATCACAGGCTGTTTTTATGAGGAAAAATCTGTATATTCAAATGTGTTTGGATCAACCTTTTTTAATATATATCCACTTTCTCTCTTTCTCTTTTCACAGTACTCATGAACATCTACAAGAGGTAAAACACCAACCGCTTATTCTCAACCACAAGCTCTCTGCAGGCACATGTAGGTTTAATTAACTCGGTTTGTTTGCTTTTCTCGTAGGCCCTTAACAGAACAGAAACGTCCACATAGTTCAGGTAAGCCGACTTCTCCACCTGAGCAGTTTACACCTTAGCTACCTAGCTAGCATTCCTTCCTGTTGTCAGGCAACCCTGTACTGTGTACCCAGCCTAGGCAAATAATCAGCCCAGAAGCCCTCTACCAGTTCACAACAATTACAGTAATCATAGTTTGTTTGCTTCATGGTCACACAGCCCATTAGCCGGCTTACTAATCTCTTTAAATACCTCTTGGGGCCCTCTGTGGCTAAATCAACCCAATGAGCGTTACATGTGGTTTCTGTGTGGCTAGTTTCTGTTGAGAAAGAACATCATTATATTGTCCCCAAAACGTAGATAGGTCTATTAAAAGCAATGACTGAAACCAGCAAATTTCAAAGGGTTAATTTAACACCAAGAGTGTTAGTTTTACTCATTGACTATCAAGTTTATATAGGCCGACTCTCATAAGATATGTTTATGTAAACACCCCTGTTGGGACACAGTCGAGTTTGAAAAGGGTTTCTGACATTACCCATGAAACGATTTAGATGGATGTTCCTTTCCCTAGCCATGATCTGTGAATATAAAACAGATTTTTTTTTTATATCTTCAGGTCACGAAGATGCAACTGAAGATTTTGGCATTTACGAGTTTGTCTCTCTGCCTGGGAACATGGAATCCACACTGGTAAGTCTCTTTAAGGAGCTTAGATTTATGGACTGAGGCGAAACTCATTGTTTTCTGGAAACAAACACAGCATGTGTGGAACAAACCAGGATCCTCTTTCCTCCCTCAGGCATCGAGCAGGTCTCTCGCTCATCTCGAATCTGTTCCAGATCTGCACACCACCATCTACGACGTCATCAGACACATCCCCGACGGCATGCCCACACAGAGCTTGCTTGAGTGAACCACAGTCCTAGACTGACGTCCGTCCTTCATCTGGTCCAATCACAAGCCCAGACTGAGGTTTGTCTCTTACCTGGTCCAATCAGAAGCCTAGACTGCAGTATGTCTCCTACCTGGTCCAAACACAAGCTCAGTATGAACACTGGTCATCAGTCCATAGCTCAGTATGAACACTGGTCATCAGTCCATAGCTCAAAAACTCATGGTTTGGTTCTCCTGGTCGGGTTTTCCTGATCTCAAGTCAAACACACTTATTATGAAGCAACTGAATAATGGTGATTTGTTCCTGTCAGTGGATGTTATGTGTAAATACTACTGGGCGTTACGTTGTGTTAATAAAATGTTTTGCTATTAGTGACTGGAGGGGAACATGTTTCTAAGGAATGCGCAGGTTTTGGGTAGTACTGTGACTATGTTAAGTTTTGTAAGGCTGAATGCTTTTTGGATATTTGATGTTGGATCTAAGAAACATGTAATTTGACAGTTTGGCTAAGAACATTTATCAAAAAAAGACTTGAGGTGAGGCTGGTGAATGATAGGTTTTCTTAGTGTGTCTGTAGTCTGAGGGATTATGTTTTCTACAGTTGAAGGAACTTGGCAAAGTCTCCATGTCCTACTCAAATATTTATTTAATTTAATTTCATGGAAATGTTTAAAAAAACTTTCAAAATGTTGTCGTTTTTTAATCGTCTTGATACTAAAGCGACATATTTGCTGATACTTGTGTAACATTCTAAAGTTCTTTCACAGATGTGTACTTTTTGTATTACAATAAAAATGTATATCAATTCTTTTGTTATAAATATATAAATACAAACTTTCTTCTTTGATGACACTCCACATTTGTAGGTTACAGTGCGTAAACAAGATTCCATAGAGCAGTTACATACTTCTATAGTGAACTATCGGCTCTGCTTGCTCCTCATGGGGGGGCTATTAATCAGAAGGTTGTTGGTTCGATTCCCGGCCATGCAAAATGACGGTGTCCTTGGGCAAGGCACCTCACCCTACTTGCCTCTGGGAGAATGTCCCTGTACTTACTGTAAGTCGCTCTGGATAAGAGTGTTTGCTAAATGACTAAATGTAAATGTAGTGATGGGCGTTCCGGCTCTTTTTCATGAGCCGGCTCGTTTGGCTTCCGAACAGCTCTTTAAAAAATACATGTTTTAACTATGAATTTGACTATGATAGGTGTGAAAACAGTTTGAATTAAATTATTAATTGAAATCATACTCTACCTTAACCACAATGTCTTTAAAAATGCATTGATTTGTTATGGCTCTCCTCCGAGGACCAGTGCTCTGGTGAGGGATTATCTAATGCAATTTTTGTATGTTTGTTTGTACATTATCAAATACAGATATGATGTGAACAAATGTGTGGGTGGGCCATATTCGGCCCGCGGGCCTAAGTGTGGGGACCCCTGATCTAATGAGTTGGGCCTGAAGTGTCTTTTCCAGTGTTCTGAAGCATGTCCTTGCATCTGCCAGACAGTGAACACAGCTCTGTCTTATGTCACAGCGATAAGGACTGGACCACCTTTACTCTGTCAGAAACACTGTCAGAAACACTGCTGGCTCTGGTAGAACGTGTTTCGTGTTCACCAAAGAGCAGCGTTGTGTTCTGTATGTCCAAAGACAGGCATGGATGCAAAGTAATGCCACTTCCTTCAGTCAAACTCCCAAACAGAAACCCCTCTGTTGGGGTTACAACAGATTGCTGTAAATCTACAACAGATTGTTGTAACCGGTGAACAAGGTAGCTAACGGGTGGAATAGATCACAACCAAACGTCCAGATCTTTGTTTTCGATTGCAGGAACGTTTGGTCACATTGTGCCTCAACTGACCAGGTACGTCTTACTGAACGAGTGTCTAATTACAGCCTGTGTGCTGTCTAAGTGACTGCATGAAGTGTATTTTTGAGGAGATGCCATGGAGCTAGTTCCTGGTGGGCCAGCCATCTGCTGTGTCTCACTGTATGTTTTAAGGGATGACCCATAGAGTGCAACTGCCTGACAAACAACACCGAAGCTTGGATAACAGGGGCGGAGCTTCAACTCTCCTTCATTTGACAGGGAAATAGTGCAGGAGGTGCTGTCACTAACCAGGATCTGGAGGCTGCCTTAACCTGGCTGTTCCAGAGAGGGAAAACAACCCATCTGTTAATGATAACGAACATAATTTCTGACACCTCCCGGAAATAAGTCTCTGCAGGTTGGGATGTCTGCTTTGGTGGCTTTCAAAATTACTCAAAATGATTACATAGAAATTGCTGTAAATCTATAACTGCAGGGTATCTTAAAAAAATCGTCCATACACAGGCTAGAACAGCCATTCCCGACTTTTTCCACTTTGCGGCCCACTTGCACAGCTATAATATTTTTGCGCCTGCCCAACACATCTGTTCACTTAATTTGCGCTTATTACACGTTTAAAAACAACACGGGAGCCAAACAGTTTGTTTTTCCCTCTTGCTTGAAGGGCACCAACATAGAGTCAAATGTACATCGTTGATTATCATTTTGGGAAAACAACCAAAACTCATATACAAACATTTTGGCATTCGTACAAGTTCAAATACATATTTCTCTTTGTTGATACAGTGCAAGGGAAAAAAACCTGGCATGTTGTGTTTGAGAACTATCGTAACTGCCAGCTACCGGAAGTTGTTGATCAGGCTTTTGCAATGTAGAAGTGATATGTGCATAGGGGACTTGCACAGGCAAGTTTTTTTTTTTTTTTTGGGGGGGGGGGCGTATGTCTTTTTTATTTGATTTTTTACATTCTTTTGTTATTGTCAGTTGGTCTTTCGTCCACGTGCCAAGCGTAACTATTGGCGTTTTGGCCATAATGAATAAAAGGCAAAATGTCACTTTAAAATGTGTAAGAATTGTATTAATCATTTACCAACAGGTATATTTATTCATTTTTCCATCTTGCGTCATCGCACCTGCAGCCAGGACGCATGTACTTTCACCGATTAAAGTGCTCGCTGGATCCGTTTGAATAAGTATTTGACCTCAAATTAATCATAATTCATGAGATTTTTGCAATTAAATTTCATACCATCTGTCCTTAACTGCTGTCCAAATGTGAACTACCGCCCTCACCTCATGGGGCCTACATTACCCACATCACCTTGCGATCTTTTGAAATACCAGTAATCACGTGATGCATACTAGCTAACATGGCCCTTCAGTGGTGCAAGTGATAAAATAGAGAGAGCTAATCCTAAATTATCTCAATTTTATGATTTGCCCATCTCAGCAAACGCCTCCCCACAATGCAGAAGATCAAGTCACTAATGGCCCGTCAGGTAAGAAATCCCAATGTTTATGTTCTCGCATGTCCACGTCTTATTTAGCACTCTGACTGTTGCAGCTAGCTAGCCGTAGCTAACGTTGTCATGCTAACGCTAGCTACCAGCACCTGACAGTTTTGAGATGACAGCCCATATCTGATATTATGACAGACAGAGAACAGACAACACATTTAGTTTACAGAAAATGCTGAACAAATACGTACCAGATGTTTGATGCACACTCTTATTTTCTCAGTATAGCTTTCATTCACGACCACACCTGTAGTTTATCAAGCATTAGCAGTAGCCTAGATAAACTACCAATACACCTGTTTATTACCCCACCCCCCCCTCCCCATGGAAACTCAAGTACACCCACTATGTTTCAAACACTTCGCTAAAAACATACAAATACGTAAATGTGATTTAGGAGTGCACCAACTTTCAGTTTCCACTAGTCTACACTCGCCTTAGGCGTCACTAATAGCTACACATAGCTAACCAGGACACAACAATGGTTAAATGGATAGATAAGGAAGTTGGTTTGACTCTACAAGTTATTGATAGTTTCAAATAACCTTTTAAATACCTAAACAAATCGCTATAGAAACCAGCACATCTCTCAAAGCCCCGCACCAACGTCTTACTCAGATTTGTCAAAGCGCTCTCCATTATGCTACGTGTCAAGGGGTTCTCAAAAAGCTAGTAGCGGTAAAGCTACACGACAGATTGACCTCTGTCTTGCAGTGCAGCACGGCCACTTAGATATTTACCCAATCCTGGGTTTGTTTTGGTTATTCATCCCCGTAAAGGTTAACACCCCTGCTCAGTGTGTTGTTGCTGTGACTATATGTGTGTTCTGTGTTAACAGGGTCTGAAGAGTCCACAGGAAAGCATGGCTGATTTGAGCCCTGTGGAAAACTTAAGGATCCCTAGCAAGGTAAGCACCCTGGCTCCTCTCTGAAACGCAGGAATAACTGTAGGCTGCAGCTGTGCATGTTGTCCTGTAATATTCCTGATGAGCTAAGAGTTCTGGCTCAATCTAAGCAAGCTAATGTAAGCAATGCAAAGACGTGGAAATTGATGTTTTAGGGTTGTTTGTGAGAATTGGCAATCTATCATTTGATAGTATCTCATGAGTATTTAGTATCTCAACTATTAGTATCTCATAATGTGTTGAAGAGAGGTGCCCTTGAAAGGGCTGTAAGGCCTGATTGTAGTCTGATTGAC
Organism: Osmerus mordax; assembly: GCF_038355195.1. Lineage (NCBI taxonomy): Eukaryota > Metazoa > Chordata > Actinopteri > Osmeriformes > Osmeridae > Osmerus > Osmerus mordax. The sequence goes on from NC_090067.1 coordinate 13,394,160, forward strand.
TGTAGCATCATACTATGGCCTCCGCTTGGTGACTGGATTACATTATGGATTACATTAGGCCGCTCTCCTGCCTGCACTTACTTTGAGCTGTTGAGGGCTATCAAATAATAATGTATTCATTTAGCAGACGCTTTAATACAAAGCGTTGTACAGTACCAGGGGGATTTGAACCAGCGCCCTCTTGATCTGTAGTCAAGTGCTCTAACCGCTGAGCGAAACACAGCACTGTACATGATGTCACACTGACCCGGAGCCTTGTGATAGGCGGAGGTTTCTCAATCAGCTAAGCGTCTCTTTTTCTGTCACGGATGGCCGTCATCGTTATGTATTACCAGCAACGCTAAAGCTGCAGAAACCTGAAGAAATGTTAAGAACACACCATCCATCAGCGTTAACCACAAAGAGTATTTTTCCATCAGAAGTTTGTGTGGTTTCAATTTGTCAGAAGGGCTTGAAGCGTGGAGCAGCCTATAGCCTCCGTGGTAAGTCACCCTCTAGGGACCCTGCGTTTTCACCCAGTTCCCTCCCCTCCACACTTTGGACCTCGCTCCAGTGCGCCACTGAAGAACTTTGAATGGAACCACCTCTGTTCGTCCGCAGTACTGGGTGTGGCAGATTCGTTTGACAGGACGTTTCATCCCATCGGTTCTGATTTTGTTACTGCCGTCTGCACATTCATCTCTCCCTCCGTCTGGGGAGCCTGTTTGAAAAGGCCGTGGGAGTGAAGGGTCCTCCTGGCATTTACCTGGCTGTCGTGCCGCATCGCGACATGCTGCTCTGAGCAGACATCTCTGTTCTGAGCCCAGATGCCTCCTGAAGGTTCTGGCTGAAGGAGCAGCTCACCTGGAGGGGAGGAGACAGACAGCTCTTGATGCTCCAAGCCTCGCTTCGCTTCCCGAGGTACATTGTTGTTGTCCCAAGGCCCTTAAAACAAGGAGTGTTTGCTGTGGGTAAATGTGAGACTGCACTGCTCTAACACTGACAGCTATAGCCCTTTATAGTTTTTTTCTCTCTGTAAAGAAAAAAGCTAGGCAGTCACAAACAATGCAGAACACTAACTAAAAAGGACATCTCCCAGCTTATGTCAAAAATAAGATAACACCAGGCTTCTTTTTTTTTTTCTCCTGCTGTGTTATGTGATAAAAAATATTTTTCCATGAAGGTACAAAGACTTGTCGTCTCTCTAGAAATTCCTGTTTCTGATGCGGATCTGTTGAAGCCAGACACTAACCTCCTCGTTTCCTCAGTTTGTAAGCCAAGGCTGTGGCAGGAGAGATTCAAGTGGAAGAGTAACAATCCAGGTTTGAGCCCTGTAATCTTTCACCTCCTTCACCCGTAATAAGGATCATAAACATAGACATAAACAACTACCTGTTCAAGGGAGGGATGTAAGTCTTGGCCTGTTGTCTGAGCTTGGTAGGGTCAGGTGTGTGTGTGTGTGTGTTAGATTCAGAGCATGGGAAAGTGGGTGTTTGGCATTTGTTCCCGTTGGCGTGTTGTGTCCTGCTGGGTCTGGCTGGTGTTCCTCTCCTGGCGTGGGCGTGTCCTCTCCTGGGGTGGGCGTGTCCTCTCCTGGGGTGGGCGTGTCCTATCCCGGGGTGGGCGTGTCCTATCCCGGGGTGGGCGTGTCCTATCCCCAGCGTGGGCGTGTCCTCTCCCAGCGTGGGCGTGTCCTCTCCCCGGCGTGGGCGTGTCCTATCCGGGTGGGGCGGAGGCTTCTGGAAGGCTGCGGGCAGGCAGCTGTGTTTGAACGATTTGCAGGTGCCATCTTGGTTTGACTTAACTCGGTTCACACATCATCAACAATGACATCAGAAATATATATTTCCGTCTCTCTCTGTCTTTCTGTTGATTTTAGTTGTGGTCACACTCCTTATGCTGTGTTCACACCGAACGCGAAGGGAGTTTTTCGCGCGGCAAGATTACATGTCAGGTTAATGGGAATGACGCGAATTCGGGCTATTCTCGTCTATCACGTCTTTCTCTTGAGTTGAGAACTCTATTTCAACTCCAAGCAAAGAATTTGCGTGATGCTGTGTCACAAAAGTTTACCAATGTTGAGATGTCACTGGCGTTTTAGACTGACGCTTTCGGTGTGAACACAGATAAGTCAAGAGCAGAAATACACAGAGGGATATCAACGCCTGATAGTTATCCCTCCTCTCAAAACCACATCTTCAAATCTGCAAAGTTTTTCTGTGATGTTCTTATGTGCTTTATTGAAAATGGCCGTTAAACTGGGCTAAGTATTTTGGTTTCCATATCTTTCTCTTTTATTATGATTCATATTATTATCTTTCTGCAGTGCGTTCTTGTGGCATCTCCATGCAGTGCTGTCCTCCTCCTGTAGGGGGCAGTCTAACCCCAGGTACCATGCCGAGCCGTCCTCAGAGGAAGATATGGTCTCCATGCTATCAGAAGACCAGTCGTTTTTAGTGTAGGTATGGGGCTTCCTCTGCACAGATAGATATCTAAATGCTAATCTTGGCATTAAGGCCAGTCAGTATCCCTTCCCAGGATGCCATTCTTCTGTTTACTGTTTCTTAGTCCAGAGTAGTCAGGTCTTTGTTGACTTAGCTTTTATCTGATGATTTTGAGACAGTGTCTCCTAGCACCTCGCTCAGGGGAAGGACACATGTGACCTGTTTACCCAAGAAGAAGAAGGTGGAACGAGGCGTGTTTCCCAAGATGCACCTCGGCGCTGTCCAGCCGGTTCCTGGAGAGATGCCCTCGAGCAGGGTTACACTCCAACCCTGCTCCTGGAGAGATACCCTGGAGTGTAACCCTACAGGAGGGTATCTCTCCAGGAGCAGGGTTGGAGTGTAACCCTACAGGAGGGCATCTCTCCAGGAGCAGGGTTGGAGTGTAACCCTACAGGAGGGTATCTCTCCAGGAGCAGGGTTGGAGTGTAACCCTACAGGAGGGTATCTCTCCAGGAGCAGGGTTGGAGTGTAACCCTACAGGAGGGTATCTCTCCAGGAGCAGGGTTGGAGTGTAACCCTACAGGAGGGCATCTCTCCAGGAGCAGGGTTGGAGTGTAACCCTACAGGAGGGTATCTCTCCAGGAGCAGGGTTGGAGTGTAACCCTACAGGAGGGTATCTCTCCAGGAGCAGGGGTTGGAGTGTAACCCTACAGGAGGGTATCTCTCCAGGAGCAGGGTTGGAGTGTAACCCTACAGGAGGGTATCTCTCCAGGAGCAGGGATGTAGCATGTTAACTGTGTTAGAACCTACTCACCCCCCCCCCCCCCCACACACACACACACACACACAGAGAGCTGCAGGATAGATTAAGTGGAAGGCTGTTGTTTTGATTAGATCCAATATCCCTGAAGACGACCCTGCTTAGCCTTCTGTTTCCAGCTATGATGAGAACTGAAGATGAACAATTAGCCTCTGGATGAATATTCATGTGTTCATCCTGACTACCATCTCGACAGACTGAGGGGGAGGGGTTTAATTGCGTATGGTTTATAGATGGTTCTGGAGTTGGACTAATTGGACCCCCCCCCCCCCCCCCCCCCCCAGCCCGCTCCCTTGTGTTGTGTCACCAGGTATTGTTGTCTCTGAAGGCTCATGAAAGCGTTTTTTTGTGCTGCTGTTGATTGCAACGTTCAATTAACACTTCATCTGAGCAAGCTAAGCTTTGATTCCCTGATAACTCTCACAAATAGATTTTTAATTTCCTCTTCTGTCCTTATTTGGGCATGGGGGGTGGCAGGGGCGGGAAGCACAAAGAGACTTTTTTTTGAATGATTACTGTGTAGTGTTTAGGCTAGTCCTCAAAGAGATAGAGGATCAAAGCGATGGTGGGTTGTTGTGTTTGTCGTGCGCAGATCTTGAGCGTGTGTGTGTGTGTGTGTGAGAGAAGCAGAGAGAAGGAAGCAACTGTTTACCCCCCAACCTCCTGTAGGACAGATGATGAGTCATTCATTTCAACCCATTTGGTTCTTTTAAAAACATGTTCACAAGACAAAGTGGCAAGGAGAAGAAAGGGGGGTGGGGGGGAGGAGGGGGGGAGAAACGGTGTCAGGGAGGGAGGGTACATCAGAGAATTGCTCAAATGACTAGAGGTAAGAGGCATGTCACTTCCTGCGTTATTTATTTTGTCTTTTTGGTCACTGTCCTTCATTTTTCTGAACAAGTGAACAGTGACTCATCCCTCGCTCTCGTCGCTCTCTCCCTCTCCCCCTCCCTCCCTCCCTCCCTCCCTCCCTCCCTCTCCCCTCCCTCCCTCTCCTCTCCTCCTCCCTCTCCCTCTCCTCCTCCTCTCCTCTCCCCTCCCTCCCTCTCCCTCTCCTCCTCCCTCTCCCCCTCCCTCCCTCTCCCTCTCCTCCTCCCTCTCCCCTCCCTCCCTCCCTCTCCCCCCTCCCTCCCTCCCTCTCCCTCTCCTCCTCCCTCCCTCCCTCCCTCCTCCCTCCCTCCCTCCCTCCCTCCCTCCCTCCCTCCCTCCCTCCCTCCCTCCCTCCCTCCCTCCCTCCCTCCCTCCCTCCCTCCCTCCCTCCCTCCCTCCCTCCCCTCTCCCCTCTCCCCTCTCCCCTCTCCCCTCTCCCCTCTCCCTCTCCCTCCCTCCCTCCCTCCCTCCCTCCCTCCCTCCCTCCCTCCCTCCCTCCCTCCCTCCCTCCCTCTCTCTCTCTCTCTCTCTCTCTCTCTCTCTCTCTCTCTCTCTCTCTCTCCCTCTCCCCCTCCCTGTCTTTTCCACCTTTCATTGTTCACCCACACACTCCCCCAGGGGCTCCTGTGCCAGCCTCAATCTTGGCAGAGCGCAGCGGGCTATCTCTCACACACACTCACACACACACACACACACACACACTCACACCCACACACACTCTCACACACACTCACACACACACACACACACACACACTCACACCCACACACACACACACTCACACACACACACACACACACACACACACACACACACACACGCATACACACACACACACACACACACACACACACGTAGGCACACCTGCCATCAGTGCATAGCTACAAACACACACAAACATAATAGCTGGCCAAGCAGCCTTTCTCAGTGTGTGGTTTCTAAAACTGGTAGGAAGCTATTACCTCCTCGTTTAGATGTGTGTCTGTGTGGTCATTACAGTGAACAACATACTGGGTAGCACCATATAATGACCTCTGTGTGGGTGTGTGATTGGGAGTCAGAGGGGAGGTGAGATGAAGCCCTTCTTCTGTTCTCTAGACCTCACTGTTCTGGGTGGTTCCTCTGTTCTCCAGACCTTTTACATTTACATTACATTTATTCATTTAGCAGACGCTCTTATCCAGAGTGACTTACAGTAAGTACAGGGACATTCTCCCCGAGGCAAGTAGGGTGAAGTGTCTTGCCCAAGGACACAACGTCATTTGACACAGCCAGGAATCGAACCAACAACCTTCAGATTACTAGCCCGATTCCCTAACCACTCAGCCACCCGACTCCCTGAGACCTCACTGTTCTGGCTGGTTCCTCTGTTCTCCAGACCTCACTGTTCTGGCTGGTTCCTCTACTCTCCAGACCTCACTGTTCTGGCTGGTTCCTCTGTTCTCCAGACCTCACTGTTCTGGCTGGTTCCTCTGTTCTCCAGACCTCACTGTTCTGGCTGGTTCCTCTGTTCTCCAAACTCCTGTAGGCTTCAGTCTTCTGTCCTCATTAGCGTGAAGGTCAGGATGGAAGGTCTTAACGTCAGTGAAGGACATGGAGACTGAATGACATTAGAATGACAAATGTTTCCTGACCCATGTTCTCCTAGACATTAACATACTTCATTCAGGACTGTACGTAGCTGTATTTGAAGTGTATTTGAAGCCGAGGTCGTGTGGTACCCCCTCCCCAGTTAGGATGGTATCCCAGTCTTCAAAGAGCAGCCCTGAGCTTAGATGTGTGCTGTCTCTGCGCCAGCTCCATCGACATGGCTATTTTCATCCTCATTAAGGGCCTCAGAGTTAATCTGTGGATTTACCTCAGCGACGGACCGGACGCACTCAGAGAAGAATCAATACTGCTGGTTCCCAGAGATGGTCTACACAGAATGCTTCTCCCTCTCTCTTTCTCTCTCTCTCTCTTTGTCCCTCTTTTGTTCTCTCTCTTTTTCTCTCCCTTCATCTCTCTCGGGATTCCTCCCTGAACTAAAAGCTTCCCTAAGCAGTTACACTGCCCTTGACAGGCCCCCACCATTTTTCTTTCTTTTTCGTTCCTTCTTCACCCAGATAGGAAGTAACCTCAGACAGGAAGTAACCCCAGATAGGTTACTTCCTATCTTCCTATGTAGTGTTTTTTAGACGTTTGACTAATTACAAATGTAATCTCTCCTGTATCCTCCCATCTCATTCCCCTCCCCATCTCTCCCTCCCTCCTCCTCCTCCTCCCCCCTTCCCTCTCCTCCTCCTCCCCCCTCCCTCCCTCCTCCTCTTCTCCTCCCCCGTCCCTCTCCTCCTCTTCCCCCCTCCCTCCCTCCTCCCCTCCTCCTCCCCCCCCCTCCAGGAGGAACTGAGGGAGGTTAGGGAACAGCAGGTGGACCCTCAGGCGGAGCAGGAGATCATCAACAGCATCGAGGACGTCTACTTCTCCTGCGACTCCTTCGACATGGTGCAGCATGAGCTGGAGGTGAGGGTGTGACACACACACACTCACCCACACACGCCCCCCCCCCCCCCCCACACACACACACACACACGTACTCGCATGCTTTCTTGGCACACACACTCTCAACATACACTCACACATAAGTCTGTGTGATGTGATAGTCTACCCACTCATGCCAGCGACTCCTAGATGGATGGTTACGGTCTCACAGAGAGATGTTAGATCTCATTAGCTTCAGACGTCGCCAGAAATCAGACACTCAGCCAAATGGAGAGTAATTAGTCATCATCCTCAGGCGCATGGGAGTTGTAGTCTTTTAGGGGGAGGGAGGGAGAGGGCTTCGTTATTCAACCCTTTTGTTGCTTTCATAACTAATTGAATCCATCATGATCCTCAGCCCTACTGAAGTGCTGCCATGGTGCTGTTGCAGTGGGGGTCCTGGAAGCTGGCTGCTCTAGTGGGCCCTCAGGCTGGGTTTAAAAGCTGCTTCAACTAACCTTGAGAGACCAGCCGCTGCCAGAGTCCAGATTCGTTCTGCGAAAGCAAATGATCTCCCGTACGATTCCATAGTACTAGATAAAGAGCCATACTGATCCATACAGCTTCTGTGTTTCTGAGGACTAGGTCTGGATTTCAGGGTTCCTCGATAAGTAAACTTTGATTTGTTTTGCTGGCGGATTTACTATCATTACATCTCCACCCCACACCTCCACGTGTGGGGTGGAGATGGTGTGATCTGTGTGTGTGTGTGTGTGTGTGTGTGTGTGTGTTTTGGCCACAGTTCCATCTGTGTTTTGTGTTGTACAGAAACTCCCTCCAGAGCTGAACCTGCAGGAGCTGGAGGAACTACGAGACAAGCTGAAGAAACAGCAAGCAGCGGTGGGTACACACACACACACACACACACAGGTCACCTACACCTCAGGGCACCTCTGCATGTGGGTTGTAGGCATGTGAACAAACAGGGTCAGCAGTAACGTCTCCAGAAGTCCTCTAGATTGCCCTTCACTACACCTCCCTCCCGCCCGCCTCCAGGATGCTTCTGCAGTCTGACGTTAAACCTGCTGGCTCTGTAGATTGGCTGACCTGGACTCTGAAAGTAGACTCTTTGCTGTGAAGGTAGTCTCAGGGGGAAGAGTGTATGTGGTTGGTCATGATGATGATGAGCGTGCGTGTGTATGTGTGTGTCGATTATTAAGTGAGTCACTAAACCCTGTTATGCTCCACTCTCTCAGGGCCAACCTCTAACCCTCTCAAATCACACACACACACACACACACACACACACACACACACACACACACACACAAACATGTGCGGCTCAGAGTGAGTGTGGATTGTTCTGGTGTTGTCAGTGCTCCTCCAGTCCTCTCGTGGATATTGACTCTTGACTCCAACTTCACTTTGACTCCCAGACTTCCCCTGACAGTGAACCTGCTGTCTCCAGTCATCATGTCACTCACACAGCCTGAGCTGCCAGGGTTAGATTATTCATCCCAGGCTTAGAATATGTTATCCTAGGTTTACACAGGCCGCTAGGACGCTGCAGAGAAGCAAGACAGAAGAACTCCAGTGTACTTGTTACAAACGTCAGAATAAACTTCCCCTTGATGACTGTGGGAGGAGACTGAGTGAGGTTTAACAGAGAGATTCTAGATGATTTGTTCCTGTCTCACCTGGGAATCGTAATCTGACCTGATTTCCTTTTGCTGCTTTTGCTGCTGTTTCTGACGCTGTAGTGCAGTGCAGTAGGGAATCTCTCATCTTCCCAGTTCCAGTGTTTACTGAAGGTCTAATAAAGTCCCCTGGCAGCTGAGAACTTTGGAAACAGTTTCTAGATGAGTTTCTTTTACTTTTGAAGATGGGCCTGGTTATTGCTGTAGGGGGTTCTAGTTGTCCCTCTTGTAATATTTGGTTGAAGGATGGTTCACTGCTGTCAACTAGTTTCTCCGACTGGAAGAGCAGATTAGTAATATCTTTGTTTCCACGGCAGCGCTCGATTCTCTTCTAATTACCCAAATCCTCCTCACCTCCTAGGTGATTGTAGTGCAGTGTTTCACCCACCATGGTGATGCCACTGCCTGCAACCCTCCCAGCCTCTCTCCCTGCATCCCCTCCTTGCCTTGTACACTGACGTCACTAGAATAATGATTTGATGAAGGAATGTAAGTATCAGTGTGGATGCCAGCAGGATGACTCAGGCAGGGTCAGTGAGGGAGTGCTGTTAGCGCTGTTAGCTAACCCCGCTGCTTGCTAACCCCGCCGCTCGCTAACCCCGCCGCTCGCTAACTCTCTCTTCCCATTCTGTCCATTGTCTTCCTGCGTGGCCGTGAAGTACGAGGAGTGATTGGTTGATTGTCTTTCTGGATCTCGCTTGATTGGCTGGATTCCTGTAAACCTCCCTTGCAGCCAATGATGGCTACTCGTTATTCTCTGAAACGAGATAGACAGTGTTTCTCTGCTCCGAGCCAGGATTACAGAATCAGCCAGTTATCACGTCAGTTAGCTCATCTTGTTGGTGTCCTAGACAATTAAGGCGCTTGGCGATTGGCCGGAGGGAGCAGCCAATAGGAGGCCCTGGAGGCTGGCAGTTTCACCAACCACCAATAGGTGGCAGTATTGCTCAGTGTTATGAAACAGGATCATCATGTGGAGAGATGTCCATTATCCACACACACATACACACACACACACATTTACTCCATCAATCACACACATGCA
>NC_090067.1:13403674-13554542 GCF_038355195.1 Osmerus mordax
ACGTCAGGAAGGAGCCTCCTGTGCTCACGGCTGTGTTCCCAGAATCCTCTGCTCCTAGCCTCTCCTCTCTCTCCATCTCTCTCACTCACTCACTCTTTCTTTCTCTCCACCTCCTCTCTCTAGCTCTCTCTCCCCCTCTCTCTTTTTCTCCTCCCATTCATAACTCCTTGTTCTAATAGAAACAGCTCACCCTCCCCCCCTCCTGTTATCCATGTGTCACTAAGTGCCTGCCTGCCTGTCTGCCTGTCTGCCTGCCTGCCTGCCTGTCTGCCTGCTTGCCTGTCTGCCTGTCTGTCTGCCTGCCTGCCTGCCTGCCTGCCTGTCTGCCTGTCTGTCTGTCTGCCTGTCTGCCTGTCTGCCTGTCTGTCTGCCTGCCTGTCTGCCTGTCTGCCTGCTTGCATGTCTGCCTGTCTGCCTGCCTGCCTGCCTGTCTGTCTGCCTGTCTGCCTGTCTGCCTGTCTGTCTGCCTGTCTGTCTGTCTGTCTGTCTGCCTGTCTGTCTGCCAGGGCTCTCCCCTGGAGCTCTGCCCAGTTAACACCTGCAGTTAATTGAAAAAGGAAACCCACGTTTCCCCCTCCTCCTCGTTTCCTCTCCCCCCTCCCTCCCCCACATGTTCTCTCCATGCCTGCAAGGAACAGCTTTTTAATTGACTTTATTCCCCCCCCCCCCTTCCTTATTTAAGCATTCTGTGTGATCATATAGGGGGGCTCCCCCTGACATGGAGAGAGAGAGGGATGGAAAGAGAGAGGGAAGGAGATTGAAAGACATGGGGGGGGGGGATGGAGAGAAAGAGAGACAGGAAGTTCCCCCTGCCTGTCAGTTTGGGTTTGCTCGCCGTTCTAGATCGCCACACCAGGGACCAACGCAGAGGAAGAAAAACATTACTTTCTTTATCCCTCTCCCCCTCTCCCCCTCTCCCCCTCTCCCTCTCTCCCTCCCTCTCTCCCCCTCTCCCCTCTCCCTCTCTCCCTCTCTCCCTCCGTCCCTCCCTCTCTCCCCCTCTCCCCCTCTCCCCCTCTCCCCCTCTCCCCCTCTCCCCCTCTCCCTCTCTCCCTCCGTCCCTCCCTCTCTCCCCCTCTCCCCCTCTCCCTCTCTCCCCCTCTCCCTCTCTCCCTCTCCCCCTCTCCCTCTCTCCCTCCGTCCCTCCCCCTCTCCCTCTCTCCCTCTCTCCCTCCGTCCCTCCCCCTCTCCCCCTCTCCCTCTCTCCCTCTGTCCCTCTCCCTCTCTCCCTCTCTCCCTCCATCCCTCCCCCTCTCCCTCTCTCCCTCCCTCTCTCCCTCTCTCCCTCCGTCCCTCCCCCTCTCCCCCTCTCCCCCTCTCCCTCCGTCCCTCCCTCTCTCCTCGCCCTGAGCCAATTGTACTTTCTGTTTCAGTTCTTTGATGATGGGCCTAATTAAGCTCTGTCACTGACTGGATTTGAAATCTAAATATGAACCATTAATTTTCGCTTACAAAGTCTGAGAAACGAGTCAAGTCTAAGAGCCGTAGCATTGTACTAACCTCCAGGCAGGATGTTCTGGCTGTATACACCACCTGCCAGGGAGATCACCCAGGCTAGTGTGGATTCCCTGTAGTACTGTACTGCTGGCGCAGGAAGGTCTAGAGAAATACAGTTGTGTATTTATTTTTTCATTTTTCATCAGTGGGGAAAATAAAACTCAACCATGTGCTTTCCTTTTCTCTCCCCCCAGTGAGTTGAACTCCAAACTCCAAGACACCCTGGAGCAAATCGAGGTTAGTTCACCTTTTTATTAATAAAAAACCTCTGTTTGTGAAGACCGCGACCCGTGAATGGTGTTTACAACTGTTCCTATCTGTCGTTTAGAAACGGACTCCCCCAAAATAAGAGAATTCATTTTTGTCAGCTCCCACCCCGTGGTCACACATCATCCTGCCTTCAGCTCGGGCAGGATGGGATTATTAGCGCTAGCGTGTTTCATCTAGACTGCTGATGGAGAGCTGGGTGGTAAATGGCATGCAGAGCAATTCCCCCCCCCCCCAACAATCATGCATCAGTAGGTTCATTATCTGTTCCTGTCTTGGTTTGAGTTGCACACACACACAAACACACACACTCACACACACGCGTGCAATGATATGGTCACACACACACAGTCACAGAGGCAGATACACACTCGTGGCTGTAAGCAAGCGAGCAAGCGCCCCTTGTTTTAAGTAAATGTCTGTGGACACATTCTCATGAAAGCTTGCACACACACACCATACATGCCTACACACACACACACACACACACACACACACACACACACACTCCCCTGCAGTGGTGTGATGGTGAGCCCTGCTGTGCTCCACTACTCTGACAGCGGGTGTAGTTCAGGGAGCCTTGCATGTATACCCCTCCCCTCCTCCTCCACTCCTCCTCCTCCTCCTCCACCCCTCCTCCTCCACTCCTCCTCCTCCTCCTCCACCACTCCTCCTCCTCCTCCTCCTCCTCCACCACCCCATCTCTATTCATAGAGGAAGGGCAGGTCTGGGTGCTGAAACAATCACACAGACTCACTCCCAAATGGTGTTGTCACGGCGACCCCGCAGGTGTGTTCACGTGCCTGCTCTCTCCACCTTCCCACCTCTTCCCTCTGTCTCTCTCCCTCTTTATGTGCATGTCTCTCTCTCTCACTCCCTCTCTCCATGTGTCTCTCTCTTTGACATAGCAACATACAGTTCTGTATATTTTCTTCTTTCCCTCGCTCCCCTAGCTCCCCTCCTCATTGTCCTCTACCCCAATGACCCTCTCCCCACACACACACACACACACACACACACACACACACACACACGTGCTCACAAGCAGCCAGTCTGAGTCATAAGTAAGGTTGGACCCTAGTTACACTGGCTGTCTGTCTTGGAACCGTGGACATACTCCTGTCTGTAAATCCCTTTACTAATCCCTCTCCCTCCCTCCTCCCCCTCTCTCTCCCTCCCTCCTCCCCCTCTCCCTCCCTCCTCCCTCTCTCCTCCCCCTCTCCCTCTCTCCTCCCCCTCTCCCTCCCTCCTCCCCCTCTCCCTCTCCTCCCTCCCTCCTCCCCCTCTCCCTCCCTCCTCCCCCTCTCCCTCTCTCCTCCCTCTCCCTCTCTCCTCCCTCCCCCTCTCCCTCTCCCTCCCTCCCTCCTCCCTCCCTCCTCCCCCTCCCTCCTCCCCCTCTCTCCTCCCTCCTCCCCCTCTCCCTCTCTCCTCCCTCTCTCCTCTCCCTCTCTCCTCTCCCTCTCCTCCCTCCCTCCTCCCCCCTCTCCTCCCTCCCTCCTCCCCCTCTCCCTCTCCCTCTCTCCTCCCTCCCTCCTCCCCCTCTCCCTCCCTCCTCCCCCTCTCCCTCCCTCCTCCCCCCAGGAACAGCTGGACGTGGCTCTGTCGAAGACCTGCAAGAACTTCGATGTGGCTCACTACACCAAGGTCCAGCTGGCATACACACTCCTGGGCAAGACTCAGGTGAGGGGTGTGTTTGTGTGTGTATGTGTATATATATGAGTCATCGGTAAATCCCATCCTCCTGTTGGCATTTGTTTTGTTCTACCTCCTCTCCCCTGCCCCATCCTCCCTTTCCCCTCTGACTGCATCCCCCCCCCCCTCCCTCCCTCTGTCTTTCAGGGTGTGTGTATTGTACAGCATGGCTGTACCTGGGGTGTAGACTTATGTTAGTTTTTCTTTATAATGTTCTGTTTTGTTCAATCCTTTGTCTTTATATTTTACTGTTGTCTTGTGCTTGTCTTCACACTTGTAAAGCGACTTTGGGTATTTAGAAAAGAGCTATAAAAATGAATTATTATTATAATGACCTCCTGTGTGTTGAATCACGTTTTACGGTTAAGATGAGTCATCAGTGATCTGGTATAAGACGACCCTCCCTCTCTGGGGGTGCTGGCGTGCAGAGAGAGAGAGTCACATATTAACATTTCACGTTTTGATCTCACATACTCATGGCTTTGGCAATAATGCTGACTTATTAATGCCAATAAAGCATTTTTGTATTGATTTGAATTGAGAGAGAGAGAGAGAATATGTCCTTGTTCTGTCAAGGAGTCTGATATTGAGTCTGCAAAGTAACAACATCTCAGCTACCACACACTCCTCCAACACACATTCCCTCGTACAGTCTGAGGATGACTATGGTCATGTTGTTACCCTGTGGACTGGACCGTGATTGGCTGTCTGAACATCCTGTGGGTTGTTATGGCTGCGTCAACCTGTCGCCGCTGGCGATGAGTCACATCAGATCAAAACAGTCCTCGGGGAAAGACGGGAGAAGTCGGTCCATTAAGGAACGGTTCTTTACAATCACCCGGTACTGGACTCTCTCTCTCCCTCTCTCTCTCTCTCTCCCCCTCTCTCCCTCTCTCTCCCTCTCTCTCACTCCCCCTCTCTCCCCCTCTCTCCCTCTCTCTCCCTCTCTCTCTCTCTCTCTCTCTCTCTCTCCCCCTCTCTCCCTCTCTCTCCCTCTCTCTCACTCCCTCTCACTCCCTCTCCCTCCCTGAGTCATGCACCGTTTTCTTTTCAGTGCACTTTCTCACACACACACACACACATATCTTGTTTGCTGTCTCTGACTCAGAAATGGTAAGCCAGTTTTGTTCCCTCCTTAAGTGGACAAGCGGTGACCTCCAGTGTTCGCAGCTGAAAGACTCTCAAAGTCATCTTGATCCTCACTCCCTCGCTCACTGAAGCTCTCCTCTCTCAATAGAAGCACTCTGACATGATGTGATGTAACATGTTAATTCAGCGGCCACTTGCATCCAAAGCCACATACAGAGGGAGGGATTCGAACCTGCGACCTCCTGATAGGCTGTCAGATGCTCTAACCGCTAAGCTGCCCGCTGTGCTTGCTCCCCAGACTGCCATGGACCAGCTGCACATGCACTTCACCCAGGCCATCCACAACATGGTGTTCCAGGTGGTGCTGGGGTACGTGGAGCTCTGCGCTGGCAACGCTGACACCAAGTTCCAGAAGATGCAGTACAAGGACCTGTGTACGGTGAGGAGAGCTCACACATTCACACACACTCACACAGAAACACTCAAGTCCACTGACACACACACAGCTTCCAAAGTGTGGATTGATGAGAAGTGTCATGTTGGAATGGGCTGGACACACAGTGTTAGATTATGAGTGTTGTGCCCTGGTGCTGTCTGTCTCCATGACAGGACGCTTTGGAGGTCAGTGTGTATCTCCTGTACAGGAAGTTCTGGAGGTCAGTGTGTATCTCCTGTACAGGAAGTTCTGGAGGTCAGTGTGTATCTCCTGTACAGGAAGTTCTGGAGGTCAGTGTGTATCTCCTGTACAGGAAGTTCTGGAGGTCAGTGTGTATCTCCTGTACAGGAAGTTCTGGAGGTCAGTGTGTATCTCCTGTACAGGAAGTTCTGGAGGTCATTGTGTATCTCCTGTACAGGAAGTTCTGGAGGTCAGTGTGTATCTCCTGTACAGGAAGTTCTGGAGGTCAGTGTGTATCTCCTGTACAGGAAGTTCTGGAGGTCAGTGTGTATCTCCTGTACAGGAAGTTCTGGAGGTCAGTGTTTATCTCCTGTACAGGAACCTCCTCTATCACCCAGCAATCAGCAGCCATGGTGTTGAAAGACAAAGTTGTGAAAGGTTGTAAAAAGAGAAGTAGAAAGGTAGAAAATAGTTTTTTTTTTTTTGAAAGGTTGAAAAAATATTTTTACAAAAAAGTTTCCCCCAAAAGAAAGTTTCGAAAGGTTGAACCCCCCCCCCCACTTTGCATCATTGATGAGTATTTGATGAGGACTGTACTGTACTCTTGTGCTCTGCTTTACTCTCATCCGTTTTAGGCTTCTCTGTTCTCTCCTCCCCTCCCCTCTACTTTCACTGTGTGTGAAAAGAAAGTTTCAATGTTTTTTTTGGAAAGGTTGAAAAAGTATTTTGGAGAAAAAAAAATCCCAAAAATACGTTTCCCCCAAAAAAGGTTGAAAAAGGTTGAAAAAAATTAAATCTAAACAAAAGTTTGCATCATTGATGACATTTAGTCATTTAGCAGACGCTCTTATCCAGAGCGACTTACAGAAAGTACAGGGACATTCCCCCCCCGAGGCAAGTAGGGTGAAGTGCCATGCCCAAGGACACTTCTGATTAATAGCCCGACTCCCTAACCGCTCAGCCATCTGACCCCCAATATGATGAATACTTCATGAGGACTCTATTGTACTCTACTCTGCTCTTCTCCCCTCCTCCATCATAAAATAGAGGCTGGACCATAGGCTCAGTGAACTCTGCACCAGGACGTGCATATTCAAATTCAAGGGGCCCGTTGGATACAGCAGAGAGGTCAAATCCTATTGTGACACTCCTTATGAATGTTACATGAAACCATCGTCATTGGAACCTTTACCCTACTCTAACCTCCTCTCCAGACACCTCCCCCCCCCCTCTCTCTAAAACGACAACAACAACAGCTAAAATGTCCCCCTCCGGTACAGAAGTGCGTTAGAGATGGTGAGCCAGGCTGGGTCAGTGATGGTGAGCCAGGCTGGGTCAGTGATGGTGAGATACGGAGCCTTGCAGTCAGGCTCTGTATCCTGGTGCGTTCCAGGCGCTTGTTGTGGGAGGACAGTGTTAACCCTCTTGTTTAGTCCCGGGTCACCCTGAACTCCTGAACCCCCCCACCCCGGGCCAGATACAGCAGATCTCACATATCTGGCCTTCGCTCCACATCTCCACACAGTTCACCTCGGCCTTATTAGATCATTTGTTTGCGAGCTGAATGTGATTATTTGATCCTGTAGTGTTTGTCTTCCTGGGTATTGTGAAACGCGACGCTGTGAGAGGTTTATGAAGAGCAGTGTTGTTGACGAGATGGATCGGCCCCCCATTGTGACATCCTGGAGAGAGAGGACAAGCCTAGGTGGCCTTTCCACAGAAGTGGTACCCCCCCTGAACCCCCCCCCCTGACCCCCCCCCCCCTGTAGGGAGTCACCCCCACCCGAACAAGCTCTCCACAGCCCAAACAAAAGCGATTCCAGTTCTGTGAGCGTGTCGGTCTCAGCGAGGAGGCCAATGGCCTGACCCTCGGCTCTCCTCCTCGCCACGGAAACGGGCTTCGTGTTTGCGTTCTCTTCAGAGGAACAACAACATCCTGGGATTATTCTGCAGTTTCTGATGCGGTCCAGCTCCCTCTGAGGCACTCCTCAGGTTCCTGCTGCTGGTTATTAGTGAGCGTTGTCGTCATACTAGTCCTCGCATGTTAGCTAATGCCTAACAATTAGCGTGTTTTAAAAGGTATTTTTAGACCTTTTTTACAGGATGTTGTTGTATGAAGAGATGCTTACTCTCAGGATATTCTGTCTCTTAGATGGTTTTCCTGAGAGTATTGGGCTGGTGGATGCATTGGGTTCAGATGCACATTGTGTCGGTTTGGGGTCAGGTAAAAGTCACGGTATTCATGACGCCTTTGAGATTGTGCCATGAAAAATACCCCAGGCACGCCAACCGACTTTAAATTATTTATTATTGATCATATTACATATCTTTTTTTGAGTCTTCATCACAGTTTGATGAGAGAGACTGCGTTTGTGCTGGTCTCCTCAGATTCTCTGCCCTGCAGGTTCTGTAGGAAGATGATTCTCCAGGCTGCCAGCCATGTTTCTACATCAGGACACACGAGGATGGTGTGAACCACTGGCTCTCTCTGCATGTTCCTGAGCAGAACGTTTTGGTTAGCTTATAAGTGTTTTCCTGATGAGCTATGAGCTTAAGGAGAAGAATAGCGCTAAACACGTTGTTGAAGATGTTCCAGAACACTGAAGGTGAATGCTGGAGGAGTTCCAGAATGCTGGAGGAGTTCCAGAAGGCCCTGGTTCTCCCATCAGCAGGAAGGCGGTGAGCTGGGCTCGTGATAGAGGAGTCTCCAGTGCAGGGATTCGCTGGCGCTGCAAATTTGCAGATTGCTGACTAGCTCTTGTGTGTGTTTGAAAGTCCCCTGCAGTTTTGGTTGTGGAAAAGCACTGAGATTTCATCAAAAAAATGTAATGAATCAGCTAAATAAAGGAACTCAAGCTCCATTTATAGCTAGACCGCCCCCCTCGCCCCCTGCCCCCCTCCCAATACACGCCTGAACTTCCCTCTCAGCTCTCTCCCTGTCTAAGATCCATTGATAGGATGTATAGGCAGCACAGAGTGCATCTACCATTTCACAGGGTTTTCATTCACGCTCTCTCTCACACACACACACACACACACACACACACACACACACACACAGCACCCCCCCACCCCGCCTCTTATCAGACCCACTAGTCTCCACTGCCCCCTGCCACCCCACCCTGGTTGCCTGGCAACAGGCTGGTGTACAGGCACATACGGTAGCTACGGTGCAGGGGTTGTCCCGGACACGGCAGAGGTTTCTGACTCTCATCACTCATTCTCCGAGTGTCAACGATCATGAATCTAACCCTCAGAGACCTTCTCCAGACAGCCTGTCAGAGAGTGTTCTGGCAGTCTGTGGTTTAGCCATGGCAGGATAGTCCTAATTTACACTCTTTCTGTAAACTCAGAGAGTTTACACACATTCACACGCACACATTCCTACACCACACACTCGCCAGTAACACCCATCTTACAAACATACACACACCCGTCTACACACACACACAGCTGTGCTAAAGGCGAGGCGGTATTGTCAGAATGCCCTGCTTGACATCGCCGTGTCAACTGTCTCCGGGGAGATTAACAGCCAGGTCACGGTGTAGCTCTGCCGCTAACCAGCGCCAGACATCAAGAGTTATAACAGTGCTGGTCGCGTCATGTTAGGATGGGCCAAAACGTAAATCCAGCTTCGCTAACCTTTCCATCGCCATGGCGGATTACGTAGGTTTTGTCTTCGTTTTGGTTGGGTGTATAACGAGCCTAGTCGAGGCCGTCTAACACCGTGGTCATGTTGAGAAACGTGATGTATAGCTTCAGCAGATGCCTCTATAGTACGGGGGGGTGGGGGGGGGGGGGGGGGATACGAACCAACATCAACCAGCCCCCTTCATCTCCAGTCAAGGGCTCTAATCACTGAGCTTATTACGTTCCTCCACAACTTGCATGTCCAAAAATAGCTGTTCGTGTTTTTGAAGCACCGTGTGTTCACCGGTAGCCACGGGAAGTTCATGTGTTTGTTTTGGTTTTGGCCGCTCACGGCAGCAGCCTGTCATCAGGAGGGTGAAGGCTTGGAGCGGCCTGCCTTCCTGTCTCTGTCCTGTGTGTTTCATCACACCTTCTGAAACAGAGCTGCTTCCCTCCGTCAACCTCCCCTGAGGGAGGACAGACGGAGGCTCTCTGGACGCTGAAGCGAGTTCCCCCCCCTCCTCACGACGTTGCCCTTGACCGACAGAGAGAACGAGAGCCGTGATTAAAACCGGGGACGGTAAGCGGGGTGCCGGACTTACTGTTTCCTGCCAAACAGCCGTCTGTTCAAGCGTCCGGCGTGGAGCTCGGCGTGTTTGATGTGAAGAGCGGACCAGCTGAGAGCCGCAGTCTCTTATTAGCTGGAAACTCTTTTAATTAGCTTTTCTATATATAAATGTTTTCCTGTGGCTGCTATGTTGTTGACCAGAGCCTCTTCTTTAGCAGTTACTTGTGCAGGTGACACTGTCACTCAGATTATTTGGCCATTAAATGACTTTCACTTTGACTTTCATGTGAACTCTATTGTTAATGGAGTTTAAGTAAGAGTAATAATAAACTGTTGAATTATTAATGAGTTGCAAAGGTAAATAAATTACTAGAAGAACAATTCAGACTACAAATGAACATTAGGGAAACTGAAAATGAGTGTTCTGTCTCTCTCTCTCCCTCCTTCCCCAGCACATCACTCCAGACAGCTACCTGCCCTGCCTGAGTGACCTGTGCAAGGCATTGTGGGAGGTGATGCTGAGCTACCACAGGACGATGTGCTGGCACGAGGAGCACGACCTGGAGGAGCCCCCTGCTGCAGGTCTGTCTGTTTGTCTCTCTGTCTCTCTCTTTCTCTGTCTCTCTCTCTCACTCTGTGTCTGTCTGTCTCTCTCTCTCTGTCTCTCTGTCTCTCTCTCTCTGTCTCTCTCTCCATCGCTTTCTCCTTCTCTCCCCTGCTTTCTTTCTCCAACTCTCTTTACTGTAACTCTCCCCCTCTCATTCATATCTTTCTCCTTCTCCCTCTCTCCCTTTCCCTCTCTCCTTGTCTCTATTTCTCTCGCTCTCTCTCTCTCTTCTCCCTCCCTCTCTTATTAGTCAAACTACTATGAATCAATTCCTGCTGACATGTCAGAAAACAAGAAGTGAAGACGGGGCAGGAGGTGTGTGTGTAGGAGGTGTATGTGTGTGGTAAAATGTGTGGCAGGGGTGGGTGAGTGACTTTCATTACCAAGAGGCCCTATCGACCTGGAGCTTGATGCCTTTTTCAAGTACCAACATCTTTACCTGATTATAGTTCCTGCTGAACCCTCTACAGAAAGGAAATGGTCTGGAACCTGTGTGTGTGTGTGTGTGTGTGTGTGTGTGTGTGTGTGTGTGTGTGTGTGTGTGTGTGTGTGTGTGTGTGTGTGTGTGTGTGTGTGTGTGTGTGTGTGTGTGTGTGTGTGTGTGTGTGTGTGTGTGTGTGTGTGTGTGTGTGTGTGTGTGTGTGTGTGTGTGTGTGTGTGTGTGTGTGTGTGTGTGTGTGTGTGTGTGTGTGTGTGTGTGTGTGTGTGTGTGTGTGTGTGTGTGTGTGTGTGTGTGTGTGTGTGTGGGGCAGCTCTCATTTTGCTTAGGTTAGAACACGGCTGTAGAGGGTGCCCAGGGGGGAGGGGCTGGAGTTGGGGGGTGATTCTGGAGTGGGCTTCACCAGCATGCAGAGATCAACAGGACCAGGCTTAAATGGACTGTTTCCTGGTCTCTGCTGACTGGAGCACTGGTTCCTCCTTGTCTCCCTCAGGAACCCCGGCTCATTTAAACACACATGCACTGCCATGACCTACGCTGTAGGCAGATCAAATGAACTGTAGTAAACATGAATTTCCATTCGATTATCATGCACATTTGTGTCGGGAGTCGTTAATCTTAATTAGACAAACACGCGTGTACACAGCATGGTAGGAGGGTGTTTACCCCGTAAGTCATGACATTCAAGGGGATCGTAGCGGCTGTTCATGAAGCGAGACGACTGACAGGCGTCGTCCTCGTGTGAGGCTCATCTCCTCGTGTGAGGCTCATCTCCTCGTGTGAGGCTCATCTCCTCGTTTGAGGCTCATCTCCTCGTACGTGGACTGTGTCCGCTGCTTCTGATAACACAGCCGCTCACACAACGATACTGCAGCGATCCAGAGTCTCAGGTTCATCACCAAGACAAAAAAATACAAATAAACAGCTTTGACCTTCAACAAGAAGTGCAGATTTGGAATTAGCTGGCGGCACTTTCTTTCATTTTATTGATTGATGTGTTTGTTTGCTTTGAGAAAAGCCTTGTAGATTTCCGGTAAAACACTGGCTCAAACTCTGTACCCTCTCCTGCTGTGTCCTTCGCTGCTTGGTTCGACACCTCAGCCTTTTCTCGTTCCCTGCGTGGACTTCATCAAGCTAATGACGTGTGGAGGGCTGGGCTGCTGTCGGAGCGCCCTGGGGGTTCACCTCTACACCACCCTCTCCTGTGTTCCCAGCAGTTCCCCCTCTAGCATCCTGGGAAATGGAGTTGTCTATGTCTGAGAGGACCAAGGACAGAACTCACTGTCAGTCCCAATCACAAGGGGGCGGGCCCATCCATCATTGGCGGCTGTGATTGGCTGTCATCTCTGCCCTCTATAGGAAGCTGTCTTCTCGCGTTCACCCCTAGCTCACCCTCGCTCTCTCTTCTGTGTGTGTGTATGTGTGTGTGTGTGTGTGTACGTGTGTGTCCGCTTCTGTGCGGAGGACGTAAGTGCTGTACCTCCCTGCCCACAATGACAATTTAACATCGAATTTAACATGAGGTTTGATATATAGTGTGTGTGTGTCTAACCTTTCAGACGAATGATTTACATGCCGTCTAATTTGTCAACCAGTGTAGCATGGTAGTGCCCTTCAACTCACTCACTGACCATCACCTTGGACAACCGCTAGAACCCCCCCCCACACACACACACACACACACACACACAGTCTCTGGAGGACCCACGCTGATATATTGAATGTGTCACTGTAATCTATCCGTAATTAATGTCAACTCAATAAAAGGAGGTTTCTTTAAGGAATGAAAGGGGTATAGGTGCCTCCCACCTTCCCTGAGTGGATATGCTGCCGTAGAACACACACACACTCTCACACACACACACACACACACACACCATTACTCTGTCATGTTTGATCATGGAGACAGACAGGGGCCCTTTGTGGTACAAGGAGAAATGTCCAGAGCGGGTTGAAACGCTGTGCTCTCCAAGACCCCAGGACTGAACCGTGCTCTATGGCCAACGCCTGCAGCCGACACCAAATACACCATCAATTTAGGAGGGATGAAGGGAAAGGAATTGGCCTTCAGATATGTGCCCTAGCCCTGGGAACAGTGCAGTCCGCTGAACAGCCGGTACTGTACAGCGATGGAATGATTTGACTTCTCGGTTCAGTCATTTTTTGTTTAACGTCAGGGCTGATTTGATGCCGCGTCCTACACTTGGATTGTACGTCTCCGAACATAATTAGTTAGCGTTGTATAGGTACATTTGCTGGAAGTCTTGCTCATTTTCAACTGAAATTCTGCTACTCTGTGTTGAAGCTGTTTTCCTTAAATCGTCTTGTCAGGGTGAATCTTGCCGGGAGGATTTATTAAGCTGTTGGGTCATTTTCAACCAATTACAAAAGCAATAGGTTTGGCCACTACAGCTGACTGTTTTGGACCGAAATCCAATTAAAATGGTTAAAGGATTATAGGGTTTTGTGGTTGTGTCTGCCTGTGTGATCTTTTAAACCTCGACTTGGACAACTGCCTTCTGTGACTCACTGCAGGATGAATGTTAGTGAGCTAGTCCCATCTCATCCTAGCCATACCTCATTTAGGCTTTCTCATGTTGCAAATCAGTCCGCTAATCAACTGTGTGTCTGGGGCATGGAGTATTACCAGTAATCCTGCATGGTAATGGCCTATCTAACCTTTCCTTGTCTTCTGTCACTCCGGCTACTTATCTCCCAGTTTTGTAGCAACACGCTTATTCACGGGGCTATTGGGAGCTAAATTGCTTCCTCTGACCTGTGACTAGTTTTTATTTTTTTTAATGTCGTATTCTCTGGCGTACGTTTTATTCATGCGGAGGGGGCTGGGTGGGCAGGTCTGAAAGGGAGGGGTTGGAGTTTGCAGCCTTGTTTGTCCAGAATGTGACTGGAGGACTTCCAGTTGTCCTCCCTCAGACGAGTCTCTTCATCTCACCCTCTGTCACCACCCTGTCTCATTCCACCGCTTAGAAAAACACAGGCAGACGAAACCAGCCTCTCAAATATCATAAGTACTCATTTCTCTCTCCCTCTCGCTCCTCTCCTCCTCGTTTAATGAAAGCTAGCTCGAGGATGTCATCCTGCTATGTCACCGTGGGCCGCGCAGCTCGTTTTTTAAGGACGTGACTCACACCATTACGATTCCTCAACCTCAGACCACAGGAAAGATGGAAAAAACTAATTTGTCGCTGCCAGGGACACAGTTATCGTGTTCCGTATGCGGGTCGGTTTAATTTAGCGTCGCTATCAAGGGTTGTCAATTTCTAGTTTGTTAGCTAATCTAACTACTGTACTCTTATTTACGACGTTGTTCCGCCGTTAGATACTGGTCCGTTTTACTGCAAGGGCTAGTGACACAGTATGAAGACTATTTTCCACACGGCGCTGTTTTGCCTACTTACAACTTTAAAACCATGACACTTGACACCCTTGAAGAAAGTAATTCCTGGAGTGATATGATAGCCACTCGGAACGTCTCGTAGCCCGAGTGTGAGTTTATAGAAGTGAACGTTTGGTCACAGTCTCTTCACTGACCTCATCTCACACTAACAAAGTGACAGTGCTGCCTGTAGAAATTACAGACAGGGCCTTTAAAGCTCCAGCCGTAATCTAATGTGGGTCACCGTCAATACGGACCTCCTGAGCGTGTCTGGAGATTAGCTGGCGTCGTCGCCATGGAGAGAGTGGGCTGCACTGATAAAGAGAACATTGTTTTAATGTGAGGTAAATGTCAAGTAGAACAGAAACCTTTCCGTGGTGACCCTAACGGTTCTCCTGGAGGTCAACCTGCCTTTCTTGTCGCGCACGTGTGTTTTGTAAGGACTGAACTCGCTTCACCTCGCATCTCAACACCTCAGCGAGCAGCATAGACGTCAGGCTTGTTTTTACCAAGGCTCGTCTGTTCACTGTCTGTATAGGTGAAAGCATCCAGATGTAGGGCGTCAGCATCTCTAAGTGTTATTGGTTCCTTGCTTTCCATTCCAGTCAGAAACTGCCCCGTCTTTGCTAGGATTTTTTTTTTTTCTTCCGTGTGTTGGTGGTCACGTGTGCAGAGATTGTGTATTGCAGCCTGTAGGGTTGACACCTCCAATAGAGTCAAATAAGGGACACCTTGGCATTGGCTCCTATGTTGGGGGGAAAAAATCACTGCTCTGAGAGAACGCTGCTCATGGCATCATAGGTGTGTGTGTGTATATGTGTGCATGCGTGTTCCAACGCAACACAAACACTGCCACTTCCTGTTCCATGTCCAACACAGACATGTTCACACACACTCTGTAGGTACACACACACACACACTCTGTAGGTACACACACACACACACTCTGTAGGTACACACACACGCTTGGTGGACTTTTTGGTTCCACTGGGGGTGATCGCCGGCATGAGGCAATGAGTGCAAAATGAATGGGAGTCTATGGAGCTAGACGGCTAAATTGTTTCTCTTTCTTCTGATTGTCCCTAGTCTAGTATACATAGGAGATCGCCTAGGTTGGGCCTAAAGTTGTCATTGTGACCCACCTTTTGCACCACGACGGTGGGTCACAATGACTCGAAGGCAGCACAATGGTTAAGCTGTTGGAGCAGTTGCTCCGAAAACACACCTGCTGATACGGACGAGACCTCTACGAAACATACCGTGTCCAGTTAGCTAGCTGACAAAACCCAAATACGTTTGCGTTAGTTATAGTTGCAGCGTGAAGTGTGTTTGTAAAGCCTGTGCGTTTGTCAGTGCTAGTCGTGTGAATGCGGCGTTAAGCCTATATTCCTCTGTGTTGGTGTTTCTGAGCTGTATTTGCCCTCGGTGCTGGAGTCCAGATCTCACTCCCTCTTACAGGTCTGCCGCTGAGGGCAGAGGAAAGGTCCCTCACATTTTCCTCTGGTGACATTCTACTTCCTTCAAATAGTCCACCATGCACTGTGTGTGTGTGTGTGTGCAAAACGAAATCCTCTTAGCATTTGATGTTTGAGAAGGGATGTGTGTGTGTGTCCTCCCCAGATGAGGCATCCAGCAGGGCGGCGGTGTGTGATGAGGCGGTGGACCACAGCTACGTGAAGAAGAAACTGGAGCACGGACTGACCCGTATCTGGCAGGTCTGACCCCTCCCTCTCTCTCACTGTCTCTCTCTCTGTCTCACTCTCACTGTCTCTCACTGTCTCTCTCTCTGTCTCACTCTCACTGTCTCTCTCTTTCTCACTCTCTGTCTCACTCTCACTGTTTCTCTCTGTCTCACTCTATCCCTCTCTCACTCTCTTTGTCACTCTCTCTCTGTTACACTCTATCACTCTCTTCGCTTTCAGTCTCTCTTATTCTCTTTTTCTATCATCTGCTTTCTCTCTGTCGATCTCTCTGTCACTGTTTCTCTAGTGTGCTTTCTCGCTCTGTCTCGCGCTCTCTCTCTCTCTCTCTCTCTCTCTCTCTCTCTCTCGCTGTTTTTCTCAGTTTTTCTTGCTGTTTGCCATTTCCTTATTTAGTGCCAGATGGTTCATCCAGACAGCAATCTGCGAGGATCCTTGATCTTCCTCTTTCATTTGTATGTCGCTTTGGATGAAAGCTTCTGCTAAATGAATCCAGTAGAATGTGAGCAGTAACAGGAGTGTGTCTGCGTTCCCCAGGACGTTCAGCTGAAGGTGAAGGCCTACATCCTGGGCACCGACATGTCCAACTTCAAATATGACGACTTCATCGTGGTGCTGGACGTCATCAGCAGGTACACACACCCGTCTCAGCCAATCACTGCACTCCAGACACGACTCAAACCCGCCCCTCCTCCCTCTCGGCCAATCACTGCACTCCAGACACCCTCTCAGCCAATCACTGCACTCCAGACACCGTCTCAGCCAATCACTGCACTCCAGACACGACTCAAACCCGCCCCTCCTCCCTCTCGGCCAATCACTGCACTCCAGACACCCTCTCAGCCAATCACTGCACTCCAGACACCACTCAAACCCGCCCCTCCTCCCTCTCAGCCAATCACTGCACTCCAGACACCACTCAAACCCGCCCCTCCTCCCTCCCAGCCAATCTGAACCCTTCGTGTTGGCCAGTCTGGTCCACATTGACTCGCTGGTCAGGACTGGAGCTTCTACCTGTTGATGAGAAACGAGGAAGAGAGTGTGTCTCTGGTAGCTGTCTTGTTGTTGTTTGTATGAAGTCTGTTTGTTGCTTGTTGTCTCATTACTCATTTTCTTTGTTTCTCTCCATCTCACCCATTTTACTCTTATTTTTTATCACTCACAACTCACTACTTTTCTCCTACCTGCTCTTGCTCCCTCCACCTCACCCGCTTCTCTCTCTCTTTCTCTCTCTTCTCTCTCTGCCATTGTATCCTCCCTCGCTCCCCCAGGCTGATGCAGGTGGGAGAGGAGTTCTGTGGCAGCAAGTCAGAGGTGCTCCAGGAGTCTATCAAACGCCAGAGTGTCAACTACTTCAAGAACTACCACAGGTATTTACCCACTAACCAAGGAGAGAGAGGGAGAAAGAGGGAGAAAGAGAAAGGGAGAAGGACTCTAGAAGATGCTGTAGGGAAAATATGCTTTTGCTCTTGTTCCTTAAACATGGTCCCTCCCTCCCCCCCACCCCCCCTGCTCTGACACATTTTACCAGTCAGCTGTTCTATCTATCATGACTCTGAAAGAACAGAATGACACCGTAGCTTGGTGTCATGATCTGGATCAGTCCCAGCCCCGCTTCCTGCGGTCCCCACCCAGGGAACCAGCTGGGTCTGGCTGGAACAGAGCAGCTCCTGGGGGTGTCAGGGGGGCGCTGGGTGTCTGCATGCCAGGCCCAGGCACCAGGGGCCGGGCTGTTTGATAGGAGCGCTGACTGGTTGTGTGGAGGAGCTTTGTGTTGGGAGGGAGGTGTTGTTGGGGTGTTCACAGCTCCTCTGGAGCGGAGAGGAGCCCGGATCAGAAGAGGTGGCAAGCTCGTTCGTCCACAAACGCTGTTTGACTAACTCTTTTTTTTCTTTCTTTTTTTTGTTCTTTCTTTTCATCTCTCCCCCTCCCTCCATCCCCCAGGACCCGTCTGGAGGAGTTGAGGATGTTTCTGGAAAACGAGACGTGGGAACTTTGTCCCGTCAAGTCCAACTTCAGCATGGCTCAGCTACATGTGAGTGACAGGCTAGCGTGACACGCCTCACCGTAGGAAACACCGGCGAGCCTCATCTGCTGCCATCTCCTCCTCGGTCACTCATCCACAGCATTTACATCTGGATATATGAACCACAGGGCTGGGATTGTGTGTGTGCGTATGTATGTGTTTGTTTAAGTGTTTATAAAGAAGTGGTCACAATAACATAGACACCTACCTCCAGTCTACAGCTCAGCATAGCTCACCCTCTTTCTCCATCTCTCTCTCCATTTATCTTCCCTCCTCTCACTCTCTCCCTCCCTTTTCTCTTCCCTCCTCTCTCTCTATGTCTTTCTCAAACCCTGTCAGTCAGGTACACAGGGATTGCAGGTCTTCAGAAAGCAAATGTATTCCCCCTTAACCCCCCCCCCCCCTCTCAAACCTAACTGTCCTCATCATTTACATTACATTTACATTTAGTCATTTAGCAGACGCTCTTATCCAGAGCGACTTACAGTAAGTACAGGGACATTCCCCCGAGGCAAGCAGGGTGAAGTGCCTTGCCCAAGGACACAACATCAGTTGGCATGACCGGGAATCGAACTGGCGACCTTCGGATTACTAGCCCGACTCCCTCACCGCTCAGCCACCTGACTCCCAAGAGCTCATCAGAGCTCACATTCACATGAGGAGCCCTGATGAGAGACTGGAAGAGGCAGCGTCTGGTAGTTTCATCTGAGAAGTGCACGCTAAAGTGCTGTGTGTGCCGCGGCCCTGAGGAGTACAGTACAGATGTTGTGAGGCGTCTCTGAGCTCTTGAGAAACGGTCTGTTTCGGTGATGTGTCCTTCCCTGCTGGGCACCCTGGGGTGCAGTCCCCTCCCAAATATTCCCAGAACGCAAAACTCAATCTCGACCGCCTGCATTAGCATATTTCAACATTTCCATCCATTATGTTATGTAAAACAGAGCTCCTAATGGCTTCCCCATTTTAAAGTATCATTAGAGAATGATTGAAACTTGCCTTGTATTGATGGTGAGAAGAGGACCCGATTTGTCACCGTGTTGCGCTTGCGGCTATAGGATTGTGGAATGTTGTATGGCTGTGCTGCATGATGGGACATGGAGTTCAAAAATGATTTATGAAGACACCGTTCCCTCATTAAAGAAAGCCTGCTAGGTTGAGGGAGGCGTTTGTAGTTTAGGGATGTTAAAAGCAGCATTGCTTTCAAATATAAAGGTACGTTGTTTTCACTTGAAACAGTACAGGCACAGTACAGTACAAGCACAGCACAGCACAGGCACAGTACAAGCACGCTTAATTGCCAGACGATATTTCGAAGCCTTGTTGAATTCTCAGAAAGTTCAGTGCAGCCTCTTGTTCATTAACATGTTGTTCATGTGTAAACTGTAGCAACATTTACATTTAGTCATTTAGCAGACGCTCTTATCCAGAGCGACTTACAGTAAGTACAGGGACATTCCCCCGAGACAAGTAGGGTGAAGCAGGAAGTGTCTCGCTGGAGGGGGGAGGGGGTGTCAGGTGGTTCTCCACGAATCCTCGGCCCAATTAATCAGCCTGGCTGACCAGACTGTTGTCTTCTGCTCTCTCCACCCTCTCCCACCTTCTCCAACCACTGCCTCCCTCCCTCCTCCTCCCACCAACCCCTCCCTCCTCCTCCCATCCTCTTTACCCCCCTCCAGGAGTTCAGGTTCATGGGCCAGGGCAGATCTCCGTCCGTGTCCCCCAGCAGGCAGGCTCTGTGTGTGGGTGGGCCAGGCCAGGAGGAGCCCTCCCTGTTCCAGCAGTTCAGCCAGGAGGGGAACCCCTTCGAGAGGCTCATCCACAACCAGGAGGACGACACAGAGGATGTGCTGGCCTCAAACGGGGTGGGTGGAACACACACACACACACACCCAGAGGTCCATGCCTGTCCTCCACCACCAGCAGCAGCAGAAGTCACCTCTGCTAGGTGGCTAGGTTCACGGCCGCTGATTAAGTCAAACGTAATCATATGGGTGGGGAGGAGGGCGGCCAAGTGGCTTATAGTCTCCCCAAACTGTCACTCTGTGCCGGAAACACAGTTTTATAGGGAGGGAGCTGTGTGTGTGCGCTGCAGGACTGAAGCCAGCTCTGTCACTCTGACACGTTGACATTTAACACGAGCCTTCAGACTAACGAGCTGTGCAGCTGGAGGGGCCTGCTCGATGGAGGAGGCACGGTCCTGGTAGCTGTGCAGCTGGAGGGGCCTGCTCGATGGAGGAGGCACGGTCCTGGTAGCTCTGTGTCTGTTTGTGGCCATACAGGATAGACTAGAGGGGCCCGTTCAGATCCAAGCCTGTACTGTACGTCGCTTTGGATAAAAGCGTCTGGTAACTACAGTATTATTGATGAGACTGCATGTATGGTCCCATGATCATTTGGGCACTTGGAGAATTACAGAACTGGGAGTAGGGAAATATCAACCGATGGTTTTACTTTCTGTAAACACGTTGGGACGACAGCCTTCCGTGTCACTTCCTGTAAACACGTTGGGAACACAGCCTTCCGTGTCACTTCCTGTAAACATGTTGGGAACACAGCCTTCCGTGTCACTTCCTGTAAACACGTTGGGAAGACAGCCTGGAGGAGGGGGGGTGCTCTCCCTCTGTCTGTCCGTCTGTCCGTCTGTCTCTCTCTGCTCCTGGGGAGAAGCAATATTGAACACATCACACAGCTCAAACAGAGACTAGTGTTCTAATAAACACCCTCACTCACAAAAGTAATTACTTCAGCTGCCACGGTTATATAAAAACAACCGTGGTCTCTCCCTCTTGATGTAGCTGTTGAGATGGCCTTTCCTGAATTTGACAAAACAGTTTTTCATCTAGTACCATTCAAGGTAGAATAATTAGTTTTTAACCTTACCTTATCTGACACCAGACACATTTAAACCCCTTGAACGTTTGCAAATGTGAGCGTTTCCTCTCTGACATGGTTCATCAAAGCTTAAAAAAAAAATATATATATATACATTTAAAACCCTGTGAAAATGAGTTTGAGCCATGGAGCGTGAATAAAGAAGATATTTTATCTGTCACGGTAGTGTTATCCATGTC
This sequence comes from Osmerus mordax, assembly GCF_038355195.1. Classification (NCBI taxonomy): domain Eukaryota; kingdom Metazoa; phylum Chordata; class Actinopteri; order Osmeriformes; family Osmeridae; genus Osmerus; species Osmerus mordax. The sequence continues at coordinate 13,424,271 of NC_090067.1, forward strand.
TGATTCACGTGCCTCCTGTCACGGTGTCCCCTGTCACGGTGTCCCCTTGCAGTACGAGTCAGACGAGCTGGACAAGAACATCTACCAGGAGTACGACAGCGACAGCGATGTGGCCGACGAACTCAAGCAGGACTACGTGGATGAACAGACCGGAGACGTTCCCCTCAAGAGGTCAGTAAGGCCTACGGGTCGAAAGATAAATGTCACTTACTGTTATTGGAATGTTTTTGTTATTTTTGCCCCACTCCCGTTTCTTCGGACTTGAAATTGTAATCCCAGCCTGAAGACACATTGCAATACCGCTGCAGTAGTCTAACTAGCTAGAACAAGCAGCAGTAGCAGCTATAGCGGTTATTGCTAACACAGCGGTAGTAGTTAGCAGCAACAGGAGCTAGTAGGTAGAAAAAATATTGTCGAAAAAAAGGCTCCTCTCCTTTCACTGTGTGAAGTAAAAAAATAAAAATAAAAAGTTCAAAACTTTTCAAAAGAAAAATTGAGGGGATTGTTTTGTTGAAAAAACGGTTGAAACAACATTTTCACAAAATGGTTTCTATAAAGTCCTCTCATTTCACCGTGTGGAGAAAATAATAAAATAAAAAAATAACGTTTTGAAAGGGTGAATTTTTTTTATGTGTCAGAGCCCACACTTATTTACTTTAAATTGAGTGAAAAAGTGTAGTAAGTAATTCAACTTTTACCAGAGTCTTTTTAAACAGTAGTATTTGTAGTGAAGGATGTCTGTATTTTTGCCATCTCTGATAACCCCATAGTGGTGGCAACATTTTATAAAGTCGTTGTCTACACATGATGAAAAATGCCGCTTTCAACCTCGCCCTCTCTAATTAGGCCTGGGATTATGTAAACGCGTAAGAAACCATTAGGCCTCGCAGCCTGAGCGTAATTACTCTTTAGTAAGAAGTCGGCAAAACCCATTGTGATTGTTCAGATCGACTGTTCTTCACAAACCCTTCGGTTTACTTGTTATTTCATCAAGGGCTTTGATTTGAGAACACACAATTCCCCTCAGGATAACTTCCTGTGGGTATTGTCGTTTTTTTAATGTATGTAAATAATCGGCATTCAAGTATTTTTTCCTAGTGTGGTGAGTGTGTAAATCACAGACACAATTAGATGGCTCATCACAGAATGTGGGGGAGTTATGAATGTTTAATTACCCTCTTCCACTGTGTGTATGTGTGTACACTGTAGAGTGTGTGTGATTGTAATGTAATGTAACGTTTGGAGGCTGGAGGTGCTGTAAATCATTGCAACCATCCAGGAATTTGACCCCTAATTGTGTGCAACTGGCAGATGTGGGTGCTAAAATCCCATTACGTGTTTATGTATTCCACTGCTCCCTTGGATAATAATGTGTATGGTACAACGTATGATCTATGTGCTCATATACACACACTCAGTATTGATTTTCAGGCACTGTGATATGTATATCAATCATAGTACATTACAGGACCCAAACCAAGTCATAACCCTTTGTGAAATTCACTTAATACGCCAACATGCTAAAATCCTGATCCAAATCAAAGGGAATCGCTAACCGCTAATTGAGGCTTTCGCTGGAGGTCACATCCAGGAATTAGAGGATGGCACCAATGAATCATGGTTAATGTAGTTTAACAGTCAAAGTCAGAGGCCTGGTTCTTTGGGAACAGCGGTTCACCACCCTCCGCCCCAGAGAGCTTCCGCTACCCCTTAAAGATTTGTGCCTTGTTCGCTAATGAACGAATTACGCATCGCGCCGGAAACCAGCCAAGGGTGAGATGGCCGTCAGGGTCAAGAAGTGACATCTCATCCACCCCCCCCCTCTCCCTCTCCTCCCATCCCTCTCTCCCTCCTTAATCAGTGCCTCCAGGGACACTGCGAGGAGCAGGAAGAAGTCTGACTACAACCTGAACAAGAGCACCGCCCCCATCCTGACCAACACCACCCTCAATGTGATCCGTCTGGTCGGTGAGTCATCCACTCACACACACATGCGCACACATATACAGACACACACCACTCACACACACACTTAGAGACACAACCCTACCTGAGGTGACCCCTCCGACCTCAATTAAAGACCAATTAGGAGGTAATTGCTCGTTAAGATCAGCGGGCTTGTGCGTCTGATGTCTCCTGTGTGACATGTCAGTGCTGGCTGTCATCAGCATGGCTAGGAGCGGCCAGCTCTCCTCTCTGACCCCCTCGTCTCTGAGGAGCCATCCAGACGTCTGTGGTTCTGGGGCTGTCGTCAGCCCCAGAACCCAGAACACCCCCTGTCCCCCTAACCTACCCGAGTCAGCTGAAGAGGAGGAAATAAGGTGATTAGCACTCTTACAACAGCAAACACGTCTCCGTGGATCATCCTAGACTGGGATTCCGCTGCTCTTCTGATCCTCTGTGATCGATGGCTTGGGCCTTATTGCTGCAGGCGGAGAAGAGGGGAGGAAGGTGGAGGGGAGAGAGGTGGAGGGTAGAGAGGGATGGAGAGAGGAGAGAGGGATGGAGAGAGGAGAGAGGGATGGAGAGAGGAGAGAGGGATGGAGAGAGGAGAGAGGGATGGAGGGGAGAGAGGGATGGAGAGGAGAGAGGGATGGAGAGAGGAGAGAGGGATGGAGAGAGGAGAGAGGGATGGAGAGAGGAGAGAGGGATGGAGCGAGGAGAGAGGGATGGAGGAGAGAGAGGGATGGAGGAGAGAGAGGGATGGAGGAGAGAGAGGGATGGAGGGGAGAGAGGGATGGAGGGGAGAGAGAGAGAGAGTTCCTCTAAGCTCTGGAGTCTTTCATCAGTGGTGACTCGATACTAACTTGCCTCTCCCCGCCTCCCCCAGCACATTTCATTACCCCGCTCTCTCTCTCTCCAGTCCAGCTCCCGGGCCCTCAGGGGCCTCGCAAACACACCACTGGCCCTGTGAATGATTACAGCACAGCTCCTCTTCAAAGCGCCGTATTTAATTATGATAGATTGAGATGGCTGTGCTCTTACAGGATGGGGGGAGCCGGCGTAGCTAATGCACGGCGGGCAGCAGCAGCCCTCTGCCTTCTAACATACTCAGACGCACACACCTGGAGCTCCTCCGAAAGAGGAATAGCAACTCAAGACAGGACTCATACACCACAAACATGTACACACACACACCTGATATTGGCTTGCTGCTTACAGTACCTATAGCACACTCTAACAAACAGTACACACACACACACACACACACATGAGTATGTAGATATGGTGCTAGCTGCTGGTGTTTTGATCGTTCCCCCTTACAGGGAAGTACATCCAGATGATGAACATCCTGAAGCCCATCTCCTTCGATGTAATCCATTGTGTCTCCCAGCTGTTCGACTACTACCTGTATGCAGTCTACACCTTCTTCGGACGCAACGACATGGTGAGACACACCTGGGGTCCGATGCGTCCACACAAACACCCTCGCACACATACACACCCTCACACACGCACACATACACACCCTCACACACATGCACACCCTCTCTCACTCTCTCTCACACACACACACTCACTCACACACACACAGAAAGGAGACATGTTTCTCTCCTGGGTATGATTCTACTGTAGACCTGTTCCTGCTGGGCTGTTGTCTGACTGTCTCACCGCACAGAGACACACACACACACACACACCCCTCCTCCATTTACTGAGTCACTGACTGTCTGATGGCTTGTGCTAGGAATGAGCCCTGGGGGGGAAATGATGTCTGACATGCACACTCCACGTGTGTGTGTGTGTGTGTGTGTGAAGCTGTGTGGATGAGAGTGTCTGCAGGAGAGTCAGAGTAGATTACTGAGGACAGAACCTGATCACTTTATCTCCTCTGTCTGACATCCTGCTCTCTGCTCGCCTCAGTCTCTCTCTTGAAAGGTCCTCTTCCTCCTCCTCTTTCTAAGATATTGTTGCTCATCTCTCTTCTTCTCATTTTCCACTGATGGTTTCTTTATTCTCTTCTGCTCACTCCCACACGCTCTCTGTCTCTCTCTGTCTGTCTCTCTCTCTCTCTCCCTGTCTCTCTCCGTGTCTCTGTCTGTGTCTCTCTCTCACTCTCTCTCCCTTTCACTCTCCCTTTCTCACTTCCTTTGTCTCTATCCATCTTATTTCTCCCTCCCCCTCTCTTTCTCTCTTATATATCACTTACACTTGTGTCAATAGAGAGCTCATTCAATATCCCAACTACCCTCTGTGCAGAAAAATGCTAATTGGTCATGAATATTTACAAGGCCTTTGTAAATTGATATGCAGCAACGGCATTATCATCATTTTGACCTATGGAGGGTTTTCTATGCCTCGCCTGAAAGCCGTGGAGCAGATACGGCCCAGCCTGGCCGGTAATGAGCCATATTAATATTGGAAAGGATAACGTGACATTTATATACCGGCTCCATGTGGACTCTGACAAGCACACATGCTGAAGGTGCATTAGCTAGACTCCTCACTCACAGTCAAGAACTCCTCTGGGGTGTGTGTGTGTGTGTGTGTGTGTAGGGGGGGGGTTCACATTCAGAAGAAAGAGATGGAGAGACACATACATACACACACATACATACACACACACACACATATACACACATGCCACTGATACTCTGTACTCTCCCCACACACACGTTAAGATAAGCTTAATGGTATTCCTCTTACGGAACGTTGGGAGTAGCCATAACATCCATTTCCATAGCAACGCTCAGATGCCAATGCATCTCTGCAAACAAACCTTAAATAAAAAGAACCCATGTAAAGGTCATCAGAGATGGAGGTCTCTGAGTTCTAATGACACCAGCAGGCAGTTCAGTCTTCAATGAAGTGATCCTGTTCAGTTCTCTCTAGTGATACTGACAACATGACCAGCGCTTAGACTGTCTGCCTGAAGACGACTGTGTGTGCTTATCCTGACTGTGTGTGTGTCTCCTGCAGTATGAGTCATCAGGCCTGGGCCTGATCAGCAGCAGACTGAGGACCACCCTGAACAGAATCCAGGAGAGCCTCATCGATCTGGTGAGTAGTACTGTACACACACACACACACTACATTACACACACACACACTACATTACACACTCACCACACATGCTCTCTCTCTCTCTCCATCCTCTAGCTGTCCCCTCTCTCTGTGTCAGACCTCTGTGTTCTGACCAGGTATCTCTCTCTCTCCCCCCCCCCCCCTCTTTCTCTCTCCTCTCTCTCTCTCTCTCCTCTCTGTCTATCGCTCCTCTCTGTCTCTCCCCCCCCCCTCTCTCGCTCTCTCTCTGTCTGTCTCTTTCTCTCCCCTCTCTATCGCTCCTCTCTCTCCTCTCTGTCTATCGCTCCTCTCTGTCTCCCCCCCCTCTCTCGCTCTGTCTCTCTCTGTCTCTTTCTCTCCCCTCTCTATCGCTCCTCTCTCTCCCCTCTGTCTATCGCTCCTCTCTGTCTCTTCCCTCTATCTCTCTCTCTCTCTCTCTCTCTATCGCTCCTCTCTGTCTCTTCCCTCCCCCCTCTCTCTCCCCCCTCCCCCTTCTCTCTCCTCTCAGAGAGATGATGGGGGAAGGCTCACGTCTATAGCCACAACACTCATTACTGGTCATTAATGCTGGGTCCTCTCTTTCTCTCTCTCACACACTCCTCTCTCTCTCTGAGTGGTGGAAGTCATTTTTGGAAGAGAGAGATGGAGGGATGGAGGGAGTGGGAGGGATATGGGGAGAGGGAGGGAGAGAGAGAGAGATATGGAGGGGAGGGAGGGAGGAAGAGTAATGATATCAGTGTGTGGCCTGTCCTGGCTGTGTGATTACGAGTTATTAAACCCTCCTTGCCTCAGAGACTGCACACGCATATCCTCTCAGATCCTCCCAGATCTGTCTCTATCTCTGCTGCTGTTACTTCTTCCCTCCGGTGTTCCACAGAAAGCTTTTATTCCCCACTACCCACACCAGCGCCCCCATCCACACAAAAGTTATTCTGGTTCGGGTCCATGAATCATTCATTGTCGCTAAAGCAGCTTTTTCCTTAGTTTTACCTTAGTATATAGGCACTAACTTCTTTAAACTTTCATTCTCTCTCCCTCCCTCTAACACAAACACACACACAGGACCAGTACCACACCCCTCCTCACTGTGTTGTGTGTTGACAGCACAGTAATGGTCTGGAAACAGTCAGTGCTTGTGTAAACAGTTTTCTTGAGTGTGTTGTGGTGATGTAGATTATCCTGAATGTTATTAGCATTCATTAGCAACACCTCCAGCACTAACACAAGGACACATTCATTACTGGTCGTGCTCTTACATGGGTGTAATGTGCTTACACGCCCATGCACACATACTCTTACCACACGTGTACACACACACATGAACACGCATGCGCGTGCATGCACACCTATACGGTCAGTGACTCAGTTGCCTCTCCCTCCTTCCCTCTCCCTCTCCCTCCTTCCCTCAGAGGGAAGGAGGGAGAGGGAGAGGGAGAGGGAATCATTCGACCTCTATATAAGAACATGTGTTCTGAGAACGTTCGTTTTTCAATCTTCTGTTTTTTGCTTGTGTCTGTCTACAGAGCTCTGTGACCCCAGAGACCAGCTCTCTCACACACACACACACACACACTCACTCTCTCTCTCTCTCTCTCTCTCTCTCTCTCTCTCTCTCTCTCTCTCTCTCTCTCTCTCTCTCTCTCTCTCTCTCTCTCTCTCTCTCACTCACTCACTCACTCACTCACTCACTCACTCACTCACTCACTCACTCACTCACTCACTCACTCACTCACTCACTCACTCACTCACTCACTCACTCACTCACTCACTCTCTCACACTCTCACAGACACACACACACGACACCCCTGGAGAGGAACTACATACCCACTGGCTTCACAAACCAATTTAAGTTCTAGATTTTTCATTTACAATTAGATATACAAGACACTGAAAAAGGGTCTGAAAGTGAAGGGGTCCAAGGCGTTCTGGTTCTGCTGTATATGTACGTGTGTTGGCTCTATGTGGGTGTGAGGGGCCTGGTTCTGGCTCCCATCTCGTATCTGCTGTAGCCACCTGGAGCGGAGCCTTTGAAGGAGCTCGGCATTCCTACTCAGTATCTCTCACCCCTCACCTCCTGCCTCCATGTTTTTCCCTCTCTCCCTCATGTCCCTCTCTTTCTCTCTCCCCCTCCTCTTCTCTCTTTCTCTCCTCTCTCTCCCTCTCTCCTCTTCTCTCTTTCTCTCCCTCTCTCCTCTTCTCTCTCCCTCTCTTTCTCTCCCATCTCTCCCTCTTCTCTCTCCCTGTCCTTCTCTCTCTCCTTCTGTCTTTGTCCCTCTCTCCCTCTCCTTTCTCTCTCCTCTCTCACCCTCTCTCCCTCCTTTCTCTCCCTGTCCTTCTCTCTCTCTCCTCTCTTCCTCTCTCTCCCTCCCTCTGTCTGGAATCTGCCTCAGCTGTGTTGTGTGATGTTCTCCCTTCTCCCTCCCCCCCTCCCCCCCTTGTTCAGTGATAATGTTCTCCATTCCAGGACCTGCTGGTCTGTGGAAAGCAGAGTAAACAGAGGGTTGTTAGGAACGTGCTCCAGGACTGCACGCCTGGGTGGAGAACATGCTCCATTTGTGCTGTTGACCAAATAAACAAAGAGAATGAGTGGGTGTGTATGTGTATAGATGTGTAAAGATATTTGTCGGGGGTGCAGGTGTGGTTGCCCAGGCGACTGCCTCGGTCCCGAGTTCCCAGACTGGTCCCTGGCAGGTGCAGGCCTGCCAAGCCCCCCCCCCCCCCCAGCTTGGTGGTCAGCCGTAAGCATGTGGTCGTGTTGCGGTGTGCCAACATGAGTGTAAGGAGAGCCAAAACCACACGCTGCCACACCCCGCTCTCCCTCCCTCACCCCACTCTCTCTCCCTCCCCGCTCTCTCTCCCTCCCTCCCTCCCCCCCACTCTCCCTCCCTCACCCCCCGCTCTCCCTCCCTCACCCCCGCTCTCCCTCCCTCACCCCCGCCCTCCCTCACTCACCCCCGCTCTCCCTCACTCACCCCGCTCTCCCTCCCTCCACAGCTGAAGCATGCTGAGTGACAAGCACTCTCTCTTTCTCAGACACACAGTTTTTCTGGACGCTTATCAACTTGCTTCACTCTCTTGGTTCTCTTTTCTTTCCTTCTCTCCCTATCCTTCCCTCCCTATTCTCTCTTTCCTTCTCTCCCTCACATTCTCTCCTCTCCTTCTCTCCCTCACACTCTCCCTCTCCTTCTCTCCCTCACATTCTATCCTTCTCTCTCCTTCTCTCCCTCACATTCTCTCCTTCTCCTCCTCTCCCTCACATTCTCTTCTTCTCCTTCTCTCCCTCCTCTGTGTACTTGTACCTCTCCTTCCATCTTTCCCTAACCCTAACCCCACCTGTCCATCCCTGTATGAGGGAGGACAGGATGCTGTATGAGGTTCATATTTACATTTTTGCTTTAGTTTTGTTGCCCCTTTTGTGTGATGGCTCATGTTAAACATGAATAAATACTGACGATATGATTTTCCTCCTGGATGCAACGATGATGACGTTGTTTGTCTTGGTGCTGTGGGTCGACTTAGGGAGGGGGTGGAGGTATATTTCTGGCAATTGATTTTGTTTTTGTATAATATTCATACACTGGTGCACTCACACACACACCGACACACACACCGACACTGCTTTCTAAACGAATGCAGGGTCATGCCTGTGGGTAGTGACGTCTGGGCGTGTGACAGGCTGTCATCAATATGGATGTCCTGGCGTTGGGTCAGAGGCACCTCCCCCAGGGTGGGGCAGCCCGTCCTACAGGAGCCGTGACTCAGTCCCTCCCAGAGCTGTGACCTATCCTGCCCCCCTCCCCACCCCTAGAGTGACTCGCTCCCAAAACGACAGCTGAGGTAGCTCTTAGCAGATTTGCATTCGGACCGTTCAGATCCTCCTGTTCATTGTGTCTTCTCTATCGACACACAAAAGCCAAATAATCTGATATCTCGTTTGCGGTCAGATTTCAACTTGATTCTGATTCTTTTCTCTGTGGTTTTCTCGATTGAAACAGTGGAAGCGTTCACTGGGCACAAACCCCAAGGTTGTACTTCCTGCGTGAAGAGGAAGTGACCTATGAAAGAGAGACGGCAGATGTCTTACCGCTGGCTGTGTTGTGCGAAGCAAGTGGCAGTCCTAATTCCACTTGACGCACGCCTAATGAGGAGGGAATTGGTGGTGTTAGCGTCGGATGAGAGAGTGGTTCCAGGGACGCCGGTGACAGTAATCGTCTTCAGTCGAGGATGGTGGAGATCTCCACAGGGGGGCTCGCCGCAAAGAAGCTGTCAGTCACTGCAATCAGAGCGCTTTCATCAATAGATCACTTTTCTCTGCCCAAAACACCCTGCATCAAGAGAGTAACTGGATGATTGTGGAGCTGTCAGTCAGTGTATGAAGTGAAGTCAGTTTCAGTTTGGGGTGATTATTTCTCTCACGCCTTGTCCTCCTTAGCGGTTATCAACTAGTAGCGTTCTGTCAAAACATGTTTTTGGTTGTGTTGTTTACATCTCGGTCAGGGCCTGGTTAAATGTTAAGGTGTCCTAGTGTGCACTCTAAGACTCCAGATTTACAGCGGGACTTGGTGTCCCTCGAGGCTGAGTTCTCGGTCCAGCTGAGACGCAGAACCCTGGCGCAGAACCCTGGTGTGGCCTCCAGGTGGGTTGTGGACCGACCTGCTCCTTCGCACCGCCTAGTGACAGACGGGTCTCCGCTTTCTCCCCAAAATACCTCAGGCAACACTTCAAAGCCGTCCGCTCACACCCAATCAGCCGAGCGGAACCGCGCGGAGCAAAGCACCACCAAGCATAACAGCAGGACTTTCAGCAGGGTGGGCCTGATTCAGCACCTCACAAGGAGAGGAGACAGAAACCTGTCTGGCAGGGGTCTGGCTCTGGGACCCGGGGCCGGCCGGCCGGGCAGGGCGGAGGGGAGGAAACGCAGCCGAGAAATCTGTTCCAGAGGAGCTTCCTGGGCCAAAGTCATCAGACTGCGGGCGGGTCGGCATGCGCTCGCTCGCTCGGGGCTGTCAGACTCGCATTGTCAAAACAAAAGAGGAGGCAAATGTTGCCTCGTTCCACAAAAGCCACACCACAGACATGCACTGTCTGAGTGGTGCCTATGGAAATAACAACCCCATAAAATTGGAGTAAGAGCCAACGAAATCCACATCGATAACCTCCAGACTGACAGCATGGCCCATCAGTCATTTGCTTGACGACTGGGGAGTCTGGGAAGCTGTAAGCATACTATACCCCACGCACCAGCCAGACACCTTCTAAATATAGTGCTTCATCACAACCAAACAGAAATACGTCTGATGCAAGTTCCTCCAGCTCAACCTCATTACGAGGACTTCAAAAGAAAAGTCACTACAGGAGGATCGTCTTTGATCTTCATCCTTCAATGTTATTGTTGTCGCTTTCTGATCTTTCCTGGCACGGTCACTTTTATTCCGTTTTGTTTTCACCAGGAAGTCAAGGTTTAAAGTCTCATCATTAAGTGGAGGATGGATTTAAAGTTCCTTGGCGTTGATGCTGATGGCTGGATACTGAAACAGACCACATCTGTCTCCTGTACCCTGGGAGAGTGGTTTGCTTCTAATTCCTTGAGTGCACTAGAGGATTGTAATAGTCTTTATAACAAATTCAAGCTTAAAGTCTGTAGAACATGGCATCTGTTGCATGTTTCAGGTTAGTGGAATAGTACTTAAGTACTTCATTCTGAAAGTTGACTATGTATAAAACAGTTAGAGGAATGAACCTGAGAAAACAGTTGATTAGTGGGTTAGGCCCTTTCAGCGTATTGGGTTCTGGTTTGGCCTCATGTTCTGTTTGAGGGAGATAAAGCCATATAAATGCTAGTTTTATAGATTTATTCAGCGCTAAGGTACTAAAAGTTTCCTTGGTGTTTCTTCAGATCCCTTCTGGCTAGTCAGTCTGATCTTCCGAGAGCTCAGGCCTGTCCCAGTGGGTTTGTTTTCACTCTAATCGCACAATAAATAAAACTTTGGAGGCAACCCGGAAGAGGGTCATTACTACATAAGTATTAAACACAGATTAAAGTGGATTTAAAAGATGTTATTAAATAGCTTATTGTCCTGGAAGAAGAAAAAAGTCACCTAATTGTTTTCGCAATTTTCATTTGGTGTCTTTGTAGAAACAGATGGTGAATTTTTGTTCATGTTCTTCAACTTTCCTGACAAACACCTGTCATTTTGAGCAGTTTCACCAGATGCTGGGAAGTTGATTCCCTGGGTGATGGAAGACTCCTGGTTGTCCTCCTCAGAAGGCTGTGGGCAGTTGTGAAGCTGTCCTTCGAGTCGGACCATCTTTACTAACGTGACAGGCCGTCTGGAAGACGCAGGAACGTACTTAACAGTTGTGGGTTGGTGGGGAATGGAGGGATTTAATGTGCGGATGAAGTGTATTTTATATATACCCTTCTCTCCTCCTCCCCCCCCCACCTCACCCGGCATTCACTCCCTCACCCGGCATTCACTCCCTCACCCGGCATTCACTCCCTCACCCAGCCTCCCTCCTCACTTAAGTGAGGAGGGAGGCTGGGTGCCATTACCATTTCACTTCACTTAAGAGTGAAGTGAAATGGTAATGTTTGAGAGTGTGGAAACGGGATGTTCAGCGTCTTCCACACTTTGATTTATTCTCGCTATTCCCTAGCTTCCACTGCTAGTTAGCATAATTGTCATTTGAATATTCCCATCCTTTATGAGATGGGAACTGCAGTGGAGTTGATGGCACTGAGCTTAATTGTGTAATCATGTTAGGATGGGAATAATCGCGAAGACGTTGGTGTCAGCAGGAGAGAGCTGGTTCTTCCCTCTAAACCACATGTCTGATTTGCCTCTACTTCCACACACCTTTACCTTTTAAGAAGTAGCGTCACGTATCCGTGGGCGATGGAAAGCGACCACCACATCGTATATATGGGTGTCAGGTGGCTGAGCGGTTAGGGAATCGGGCTAGTAATCAGAAGGTTGCTGGTTCGATTCCCGGCCGTGCAATATGACTGTAATATGACAATATGAATATTGTGTCCTTGGGCAAGGCACTAAACCCTACTTGCCTCGTAAGGGAATGTCCCTTACTTACTGTAAGTCGCTCTGGATAAGAGCGTCTGCTAAAATGACTAAATGTAAAAATATATGGGATTCAAACATTCCTTTTTGAATATTTTCCGATAAACAAAAACGACGCGTCAAACACCTTAGTATGTGTTTTGAATGTAGCCTACTAATTAGAAGGTTAGCAAGTAACCCTAGCGTGTTAGTAGCATTGCTATGAGTAATGCTAGGTTACTTAGCCCGGCGGCAGCTAACTCTATGTGCTGCGTATGTTTGGGTTGTGTGGGATTCACAGTATAGCTACTGGTTCTGGTCATGGAAGAAAAGTATCTTAAAATATAACCTCACGGTCCTCCAGGTTATTACTGGATGAAATTAGTTTACTGTGTACCATGACGTGTGTGTGTGTGTGTGTCTCCCCCTTTCAAACCACTGATTGAAACTTTTCCTGAAACATCCATCATATTCTGGACGGTGTCTCTGGGCTGTGTAGTATCTCATTGGTCCAATCACAGAGCTTATCCCGTCCAATGTGCTCCATTGGTCCATACATAAAGAACTTCAGGTCTCCGTTCTATCTCCGGCGAGTCTTTGAAAGGCTGATTAACTGTGGACCAGCAGGGCTGGATAACTGTCCCAGGTAATTACAGCAGCGGGTTCATTCACAAACAGTATCACGATTTTCTTTTTGCTCTTTTGTGCGGCGGAGCTCAGATTAAACAGAGCATTCACACTTCCTGAATAGGGTTCTCCCGCCAGATGCACTGTGAAGCATTATCGTTTATATATATATATACCGCATTACGGAATGTTAGATAATTTTCCATTTTGTCAGTGAAATGAAATGAAGAAAGTAGAAAAGAAAGTAACTCAAGTATTATTTTCAGATTGGGTGTTGATTAAACAGAGATGGAAATGGAAGAAACTTGTATTCACTGAGCTGTCTTCCAGATTAACCTAAATAAAGGTTACGCTTTGCTTTTCTGAAACATGACGTCTAAATAACCATGGTATTTTGAAACGGTATGAAATTGTCATTTTAGATTGTGTATGCAGATGGATGATATAAACTTATGTATTATACATTTGCGAACTCAGTGTTGTGAGGTGATATTCAAGATTTCCATTAGTTCTTCAATATTATCATTTAAGGTAATCTTTGCCCTCTCCTCTTGTTGGTAGATGATTTCACCCTTCTTTACTTTGCCTGAGTTTTGTAAAGTCTACAGCGCCGTGAATCTTCTGCTGGTAGTTCTTTAAGAAGCAGTTTGAGAATGGGTTCATTTCCATCTGAATACTTTGAGACAGGAGAGTACAGGGCATTAGTATTCATTTTGGGATAGATGGAACTGCTCATCCATATTAGAACAAACTAGTTTCAGTTCTTTATTGAATCTTGAAAAAAAAAATCTTGCGGATGCTCTGCCCTGTTCTGCCAGCTGCCAGAAATCACATCAGACTCATAATAGAACTAACGCTAAGCTTCCCAATTGCTTACAGACACACACACACACTCACTCACACACACTCACCTACACACGCACACACACAGATGCACATACTCACCCACACACACACACACGTGCACTCTCATACACCCGGCTTATATGTATTCAAAACTTGACAATATTTTCTCCCCAGACTCTGTATCTCATTTGAGGATATTGTTCAGCCTAACTTGGTACAAAGTTCTTATTTCCCTCACCTGCACCCTGCTTCCGGCAGGAAGGGTTTAGCATAATCATACGCAGTTATGCAGGTTGACTCGGGGTCCGTTGAGGCAGTTGTTATGTGCTGTTGTTAGCCATGTCTGGATTAAAGCAGCTTTAATATTTGACACACCGAAACACGCACCATTCTAGCAACAGTTACTGCGACAGGATCAGCTAAGTCCAAGCGACCTCCTGTGCTCATTCAGCACAGCATGTGCCCTTGTAGATCGAATATTTACACAAATTTAAACAGACTTTATGACAAGGGTACTTCAGCTGTAATCGTATTAATAGCAGTTTGGTTTGTAAAAATCTCATATTCCTGAGGGCGCTGTATTATTTAGTATCGAGTTGAGATCAATATCTACAGGGGAAGAAAGAAACCATGGATTTCTGTGGTAGGAGATAAACAGCCTCTGTGTTCACACAGTAAAGTGATGAAGACTCCTTCATGATCGCACAGTAAAGTGATGAAGACTCCTTCATGATCGCACAGTAAAGTGATGAAGACTCTGTGTAAACATGTCATCTATGTCTGCCAGCTGATGTTCGTAAACAAAACAACTGAGTTCTCTTCCTCCAGACATAAGAACCTGGGCATGGAGAGCTTATGGTCTGTTTTGTTGGCAAGCGGAAGCCAGAACTGCAGACTGTAATATAATAGAGAAACTATACAAGTCTGGCAACCATCTCCAGGATTAAGTGCCCCAAAATGGCGCCTGTCTGTGAGTTGCAGCCCTTTTCAGCGGGCATGCTCCTACTTGAGATATGCCTGACATGTTTTATTCCTGCGTAGTTCCTTCCTGTTGATATTCCTTTTGTTTTTTGTTTTTTTTGGATGTGAAAATGATTACCCTAATGTTCAAAGATTTTTTTAATGATTAATATGGCAGGTTTAGGAACACAACACTTTGGTCTCATTCACGGAAATAAGTAATCTTTTCAATATCATTATCACCTTGTAATTTGTTTGGGGAAATTTATGAAGTGATTAGAAAAAAACACAAGGCTGGTGTGAATATGTAAGCCTGGATCCACCTCGCTGCGTTTGTCTGATAATAATGTGACTCAACAGGGGAGTTGAGATGTTTTGATTATTTAGTTATTTGATTGCATGTTGGGCTGTGTTCTCCTAGTCTTTCCCTGAGGTTACAGTGAATATGGAGGAGACCCCTTCACAGATTATGTTAATTCTGTTTCATCATGTTTTTAATGAACAGCCAGTAAACATTCCAGAGAAGTCACATAAATGTGAATCACGATACAACCTTTCTTACGGAATCCATCATCCGTCCTTAATTCATGGTCTTAATTCATGTGAATTCATAAACTTCCTTTAGCACTGGAAAAAGCATTGTTATTTTTGGACTGGATTATGTACATTTACTCAATATTTTTTGAAGAGTTATGAACTGTTCTTTCCATTTTTATGAGTGTTTAGTCCAAGGGATTCTTTGTGTGTGTGTGTGTGTGTGAGGTGTCAGTGTGTGTTAAACCCACAGGAAGACATCAAGTAGAGTTACAAGCACCAAACTAGTGAGAAACATATTTTACCTCCTCAGTCTTCAGTGGAGCATGTTCTTGCCTGTCTTGAGCGTGTGTTTTTGCCTGCAGAGCAGCCCTATAATCTGAGGCCAAGAAAAACAAGAACACAAATCTTTTCTTCACCCCCGTCCTGACCCGATCAGGAGGAGAGAACTCTGTGCGACCCAGAGTGTGCATTTACATTTAGTCATTTAGCAGACGCTCTTATCCAGAGCGACTTGCAGTAATTACAGGGACATTCCACCGAGGCAAGTAGGGTGAAGTGCCTTGCCCAAGGACACAACGTAATTTGGCCAGGAATCGAACCGGCAACCTTCTGATTAATAGCCCGATTCCCTAACCGCCATCTGACCCCCATTTGCCGTAGTGGTTTGTGCCGGGCCCTGACTGCATTCATCAAGCTAATGCAGTGAGTCAGCTCCAAGTTTGCTTAGAAAGGGGGTTTCTGGGAGGGAACTGTGGAAAATAACATCTTAGAACCGATCAATGTATTTGTTCGAGCACTTTAGAGGGAAACACCATATTGTTGCTGATTGTTTGTTTTCAGGCAGTAAATGACTATTAATTTAGAGGATGTTTTATTGATGGTCACGTTCAGATTCCGGATGAAGTAACACCTAATGGGGTTTCTGGATAAACTCCATATCAGCCGGAGATCAATCATGTTTATGTATGGGAAGGACCTTGAGTGCAGTAGATAGCTCGTCGCTTGGAGATGCTTACACAGGACAGAGAAGCCAAATGAGTTGGTTGTGGCTTAATGGATCTTAAGGGTTAGAAATGTGTTAGGAGGGTTTGAAACTTTCAGGAGGGTTACAGCTCAGCGTTTGCTCAGGTCACATGACTCTGAACGTCCAGTCGAGCAAGGGATGTCTGGAGGAAGTGGCTGTGATGAGACCAGTAGAAAACTTCTCTGTTTCTTCCTTATCTGTGTGATTTACTATGGATTTAGTCCTGTTGATTTGCCTGTCACAGGGATAGACACCCGCACTCTGTTCTCGTTCTCTCTCTCTCTCGATCTCTTGCTCTATCTCTCTCGATCTCTCGCTCTCTCTCTCGATCTCTTGCTCGCTCTCTCACTCTCGACACACTAATTTGTGATGCATTGTCAAGCCTCAAAGTATGGTGATAACACTTCTGTGTGGAATTTCAATGGCCTTTGTGGATTATTGTTTGTGATTAATGTGGATGTCTTCTGGGGCTTTCTGCAAGAGAAAGAAAGATAAAAGGTGGGTGGGTGGGAGGAAGGGAGAGGGAGGGAGGTGTGTTTTATGGAAAAAGGACCAAATCAAAGCTGCCTGAAGATATGTTGGTCAGCATTATGGGTAAACGTTTTTCCATAGAACCCTGTGTAGTATTGATGACATTTTACGCTGTAGTTAAACTTATCATCAGATTAATATAGGCTGTGGAAACACGGTGAACCAGAGGATTGGGGCTGAGGTGTATAATATCAATCAGAGCCAGGTCGATCAGTACATTACTCACCTGGAAATGACTAATAGGTATTTCAATTTTCCCTTGTAAATGTTGGTCTTGTTCAGTCCCCATGTGTTTGAATTGCAGATGCAGACAGCAGTATGAGCCACACCCTTCTGAACAACAGAAACAAGCTCCCCTCATCTCCGCCGCACGCTGCCAACTCTAGGTTGAGCTGAGCGGTTAGAGACTTCGACAGCAGATAGAGGTTTGCGGGTTCAAATCCCCCTGTGCTAAACATGTACTAGGTCTGGCCTGTATGTGTACGTCTCTAACAGACTGGAGACAAACACATTAACTTCCGCTTTCCTCCTCACACACTTCCCTTCCCTGTTTCCAGGACCTGAGGAGGGTGAAGCTTAGTGGTTAGAGCATTTGACGGCAAGTCAAGAGGTCGCTGGTTCAATTTCCCCTCTCTTCCCCTTACTGTACTGTATATATCACATGGATACAAATGTCTACTGAATGAAAATGTAATTTTTTTAAAATTTATTTCTGGAGCCTGAGTGTTTGTCTGGTGTGTTGGTACAGGAGGTGGTTGGGGAGAGCGTGGTGGTTTCGTCCGAGGACAGGAAGGAGAAGGTGCCCAGTCCTCACCTCAGCCAGGTGGTGGACCTCTCCAACTGCAGGACCCTCTATGGCCTGGCTCAGCGCGTGGTGGCCACAGAGTCACTGTAAGTCCTCCCCTCTGCCTCACCCCTTCTATCCCCCCTTCCTCCCCTCTACCTCCCCCTTCCTCCCCCCTTCCTCCCCCGTCTACCTCACCCCTCCCCTCTATGGAAAGACATTACACGACTCGTTACTCTAAACTGAACTGAGTGTTTGAATGTCTTTCGATTTCTTCGAGTCAAACGCCTTCTCCTCTTCCCTGCTCCTCCTCGCTGTCTCCCAGTCAGAGCTTCCCCCCCTCCCTCCCTCCCTCCCTCCCTCCCTCCCTCCCTCCCTCCCTCCCTCCCTCCCTCCCTCCCTCCCTCCCTCCCTCCCACACACACACACACACACACACTTTATTTCACTACACACACACACACACACACACTAAGACACCCTAACAATAGCTGGAGCATGCTTCGCTGGCCAAGTCTGTGTTGGAGAGGTGTGCTGTGAGTTGTTGTGGGAAGAAGCTTGTGGTTATCATATTGGAGCCAGGGAACTAGATGCCTCAACGCCACACTCCCTCTGCCAGATGGCACCCAGCTCTGCCTGCAAAACTCAACACAACAATAAGGAAATAAGTAGGATGTAGGGGGGAACGAGGAAATGGTAGAAAAAGATGATAAAAAAACGGCATGGAAGTGTGTGTGTTGCTAAGAAACCTTTTCTCTCTGAGCTGTGGTCTATTAGCGCTCTGTGGAAAACTTGGTACGTCTAACCTGGTGAGTCACACCCGGACATGCTCAGTATACGCCACCTTTAATACCGCCTGTCGGCTCCTTCTAGAAAGCTCACCAGTGTAAAACTCCATTTAGCTGGTCTCTAACGGAATAATCAATGAGCCAGGAGAGTCCTGAGCAGAGATCAAGATTCTAGCACCCGGAGACAGCCTGGGAAAGCTGCCCATTCGCCGTTGTCTAAAAGCCTTTGTTTATATTGGCATAATCAGATAACCGTTCCGGAAATTCTTGACTTGCCCCTTTCTCCTCAGGATCAACACCAACCGCCTCGCAGGAAGAAGCTTTTACGCGTAGGGAACAGCCCAAGCTGTAATCACTTTCATTAGAGGTGTTTAGCGTGCGGGCGCTAGTCTACTTGTAAACATTAGCGTGTTTGCATGTGTATCTGCGCTTGTGAGCATCTGTATTAGACTGTAATGCTTCTTGGCGGCTCCCCTGATGCCCGAGTGAGTGGTACTTGGACGGTGTTTGTATTTGACCCAGCCGCCAGGTGTACCAGGCCTGGATGCTCGGATGGGAGGATTGATTCTGCTTCTGTTTTGTCTCCCTGAGTTGCACCCAAAGTGTCTGGTCTGAGAATCTTCTAAACATCCTCCAGAACGGTACCACAGCGGTTTGTAGACTTGAGGATGTTTAATATTCAGGAGACCCCAGTGCGGATGCTTGTATTGTGTCTCTGAATGAGACGTTTAATCAAGACCAAAGGTTAACTGAAATGGAAATAGCTCAAAGTATCCCTTTCTGATTTGAACTTCTGTCCTGAGTGCAACCTACTTTGATTTGACCTTTCTGCCACTTTCTCCCTCCCTCTCACCCTGTCACCCTCCCTCTCTCTCCCTCCTCCTCTCCCTCTCACCCTGTCACCCTCCCTCTCTCTCCCTCCTCCTCTCCCTCTCACCCTGTCACCCTCCCTCTCTCTCCCTCCTCCTCTCCCTCTCACCCTGTCACCCTCCCTCTCTCTCCCTCCTCCTCTCCCTGTCACCCTCTCTCTCTCCCTCCTCCTCTCCCTCTCACCCTGTCACCCTCTCTCTCTCCCTCCTCCTCTCCCTCCAGGGTGTTCCTGGCAGAGCAGTTTGACTTCTTGCAGACCCACCTGGACTCCATGATGCCTCCAGCTAAGAAACCCTTCCTGCAGCAGTTCTACTCTCAGGTTGTGACCCTGAACCCCCCCCCCCCCCCACCCACACACAGACACACACACACACACACACACACACACACAGAGGACAGGATCAGCTTCCCACGGCCCTCACAGAGCCGACCCTGCACAGATACTCCCAATGCGATGCTTTCAGAACGTCCATCTCAGCCGGCCATCTGGCAGCCCAGCAGGATGTGGGACGGTTTGAAGCCCTGTTTGACCCTTGTCTGGTCTGTAGACGTCTGTCTGTGTGACACCCTGGTTCCTCTCTCTCTCTGAGTCAGTTGTAACAGGTTGAAATCCTCCAGCCTCTAACGAGGAGTGCTGATGGAGGACTGGAGACATCCAGCCCTCATCTGCCTGTTTGGTCACAGAAATGTCTTTCATGAGACAATCCCCCTCCTAAGGTTTTTGTTTTCTGGATGAAAGCAGTAAGCGAACACTGGAAAGGCTTTCAAACTGCTGTGTTTTCTTAGTGGGAAAGCAACAGCATTTTAACCATTTTTTATTGTAAAAGCTCAATGAGAGGTTTGTTAACCCTGCAAAGTTGCACTTTCTATACTGCCGCACGAATACAGAAGACTGGAAAAAATAATAATAATATTCACTTAAAAAAACACTGATGCCTAAGACTTCTGCAGAGCGCTGTATCTTCTAAACGAATAACTGAATAATCATGTAATTCTGCCTCCTGCTCCTGCAGACTGTGTCCACAGCCAGTGAGCTGAGGAAGCCCATATACTGGATCGTAGCAGCCAAGGCCATCGACTATGAGCAAATGCTGCTGCTGATGTCTGGAGTCAAGTGGGACATCAGAGAGATCATGTCCCAGCACAACGTCTACGTGGACGTGCTGCTGAAGGTAATGTGGCGTGATCGCCCCGTTTACGCCACGGGCGCTATTCAGGGCGTGTGGCGT
Source organism: Osmerus mordax (assembly GCF_038355195.1). Lineage (NCBI taxonomy): Eukaryota > Metazoa > Chordata > Actinopteri > Osmeriformes > Osmeridae > Osmerus > Osmerus mordax. The sequence goes on from NC_090067.1 coordinate 13,444,527, forward strand.
TTCCCTACAGGAACATGGGAGTGTTGGCCCTCAGCGCACCTAAGTGGGTTTTAAATGTTGTTTTGTGTACTCTTGAGTTCCGTCCGATGTGTTTTCATGTTTTCTCTGGGGACGTTTGAGAGAGGGCGTTAAGGTTTGTTTGATCTGCCGTCAAGGCTGCAGGCGACTGTGCTTCCTGTGATTCCCTCTGGGATCATGGGAACAGCTCCCGGCTGCTCTCGTCTGCCCGCCTCTGGAGGGAGAACGGGGTTTGACCCAATCATAAACCTTCAAGTGGGTGCAGACCTACACATCAACTGTTCTCACGTGGGATCTTTACCTGAACTCTCACAACGGACATCTGGAACTTCACATCTCTCGCAAAGAGTCTGAAGTTTTCCTCCCTTTTCTTAATTGCTCCATGATCTCACAAAGGCCCAGAGGTCTTCCGCATCAATTATTTGCCAGACTGAATAATTCATTCACGAAGATGGATGGAGACAAGTGTCTAAATGCAGATCTGGGAGACAAGTTCCCAGGTAGTTAAGGAAGAGGTTATCTCTCTGCTCCCATGACTTACTGCGGACTTCAAGATTCTCACCAAATGAAATGCCTTATTCATGACAACCACTTCTCCCATCATGCATTGTGCATGGGGGCTGTGGTGTCGCGTGGCAGCATACGGGGAGAGCGACTGGTTGCTGTCGACAGATGGTTTTCTGGGTAGAATGCTGAGCAGGGTCTTATTTACCACCAGCACACAATCCTCCCAATCTGCATAAACCAGCCCCAGCGACCACGTTCACACCCATACTGGAGTCAGGTGGCTGAGCGGTTAGGGAAGCGGGCTAGTAATCAGAAGGTTGCCAGTTCGATTCCCGGCTGTGAAAATTTACGTTGTGTCCTTGGGCAAGGCACTTCACCCTACTTGCCTCTGGGAGAATGTCCCTGTACTTACTGTAAGTCGCTCTGGATAAGAGCGTCTGCTAAATGACTAAAAATGTAAATGTAGATGTACTGGATACGCTACCAGGCATTGGAACACACACTAACATACACATGCACGCTCACACATACACGCACACACATATCCACACGCTCTCACACGCGCGTGCTCACACATACATACATACATACATGCACACACACCAGTGATCCTGGTAGAAGTGTTTCACATTAATGAACACACCCGTCCCTGACCAGGGTCCGTCCCTGACCAGGGTCCGTCCCTGACCAGGGTCCGTCCCTGACCCGGGTCCGTGCCTGACCCGGGTCCGTCCCTGACCAGGGTCCGTCCCTGACCCGGGTCCGTCCCTGACCCGGGTCCGTCCCTGACCCGGGTCCGTCCCTGACCCGGGTCCGTCCCTGACCCGGGTCCGTCCCTGACCCGGGTCCGTGCCTGACCCGGGTCCGTGCCTGACCCGGGTCCGTGCCTGACCCGGGTCCGTCCCTGACCAGGGTCCAGACTGGGAGAACGCTCTGACTCTGGAACCCCAGCCACTGAGCTGCTAAGTGTTAGCTCAGTTCCCGAAGCCAAATAATTGTTTTAAACCCCATGGATTAGCTGCAGCTCATGGCGTTCCACAACGGATCAGAACTCTGCAGATATCCTGGGTGGGCCGAAGAGAGGACGAACGTAAATATCCAGAACTGGATATCAAATGTGTTGGGAAACATTCAGATGGATTTGGCTCCTTAAGTTGATTAGCTTGTTCAGGTATGCACAGCACAGTAGCGTTTCAGTACTGACGAACCAGCATCGATATCTTGTAGGGTCACAACTGCCCTGGTTAATTTGTTATTGATCCAAATAATTTCAAATTGGAATTGATGAAGAGACGTTGGGCTGTGACATGAAAAAAGTATGAGTGTGCGGGAGAGAGTGTTTGTGTGAGAGAGTGTTTGTGTGAGAGAGTGTTTGTGTGAGAGAGTGTTTGATCTGTATATGTTTAGTGTTTTGCACCTCCCTGCCACAGTAAATTCCGTGTTTGTATAACATACATGGCGAATAAACCGAATTCTGATTCAGATTCTGATTGTGTGAGAGTGTTTGTGTGAGAGAGTGTTTGTGTGAGAGTGTGTGTGGATCAGATTCTCACCGTCTCTTCAGCCCAAAACTAATCACAAGTCATTAACATTCTTCCTGCTCCTCAGTTAGTGTTTTGTGTGGCTCTATAATTGCATACCATTCGATTGTAATTGAAAAAAGTGTAGCTACTGACACGCACGCCGTCTTGTTTTAACACCTTGGGAGAAACCAATTCAATTTTATTCAATACATCTTCATTGTCCCCGGAGGGCAATTCTGGTACGGCACAATCATGAGGGAAATGAGCTGTATATACAACCACAGAAACGCTATAAACAACAAGGAATAGTAAACATTAAGTTTGCTAAGTGCAGTGAGTTAAAAAAGTACAGACGGTCATAATCCATTTATCCAACATGAGAGAAAGAGGGAGAGGATGACGAAAGACTGTGTGGAGCGAGTCTGTCTTCTGACAGCTGTCAGCCTTCAGAACAAACTACCAGGGAGAGCTCGCTACATGTGAGTCCTGGCAGTTAGAGAGACTTAAACGTCTGTTGCTTTCCAAAACGGCAGCCCTATTTTTACATATAGCCCCCCCCCCCCCCCCCCCCCCCCACCTGAGTCCAGCTGAGTCAACAGCCTGCTGACGGATGTGTCTGGCTCGCCCTGTCAGCAGGGAGCAGCCATCTTGGATGGCTGTGCTCCAGGGACATCTGTGGAGCAGGGTTAGGAAGGAAGACGCTATAGGTCAAAGGTCAACTGGGAGACTGCAGGCGAGGTTGGGGTGGAGGGGGATGCGTATGTATTTGTTGATGTTGATGTTGTTGTTGTTGTTGTGTGTGTCCAGGAGTTCGAGGAGTTTAACCGGCGTCTTGGCGAGGCGTCCAGACAGGTTCGAATCCCGCTGGCAGTGTCCAACGTGCTGTGGGAGCACTGCATCCGCCTGGCCAACCGCACCCTGGTGGAGGGGTGAGGACCATCACCCTCTCACTCACTCACACATCACCCTCTCACTCACTCACACATCACCCTCTCACTCACTCACACATCACCCTCTCACTCACTCACACATCACCCTCTCACTCACTCACACATCACCCTCTCACTCACTCACACATCACCCTCTCACTCACTCACACATCACCCTCTCACTCACTCACACATCACCCTCTCACTCACTCACACATTACCCTCTCACTCACACATCACCCTCTCACTCACTCACTCACACATCACCCTCTCACTCACACACACATCACCCTCTCACTCGTTAAACACACACTCTTACTGAGCGTCACACTCTACAGACACGTTCAGGGCGTTGACAAATAGGCAGGTCCTGCTACATAGAACTCACTATATTAAAGTTACATTTCAAAAGAAATACAAAGTATTAACCTGTTCCTACTGCAGAGTCGACACAAGTTGAAACTTCACTTCTTAAAACTTCTCCTTTGTGCTTTAAAAAGCTGGGGTCAGCCGTTTTGATTGGTAGTCTTGTCTCAGCATTTGTTGCCGTGCGGTTTCCAGTAGCCCGGAGAGGAGGTTCCAGACCCCAACTCAGCACAACAAACACAGCTCTCTGTTACCCTTTCTATCTGCACTCCATCACCCTGGGAGATGCTAACGTGTACCTGTGGAACAGAGGATTTATATGCAAAGGATTGGGGAGGTGTGGAGGGTTTAGGCACCTCATGCATTTTGATGCCTGTCTGTTTGCCAGGGCGCCGTCGTAAATAGAAACAGTTTGGCGTTCTTCTGCCAAGTGTCCATGTTATCAGCAGCTCTCTCTGAAGTGCAGAGCCGCATTGTCACATCGATCAGGAGGGGGGTTGGGATTCTTATGCAGTTGTTTTCCCCCCCTGGCTTCACAATGCGCTTGTTTTAACATGTGGCCCCTCATAAATTAGGAAACCTTCAGAATGGTTAGAAACAGCTCTCCTGCTAGCAACAGGGGAGATTACCAGATAAGCTCTCTCCCCCTTGCCTCCCTCCCTCTCTCTCCAGACAGCTGCTGTGGTATCTGCAGGGGTGAGATGCCAGTATCCCCGGAGCCCGTGCTCCGGAGCTCCTAGTGCTCCATCAGGCCTGTGTGGGTCGCTCATACTCAGAGACTCTGCAGGGAGCAGGACGACATAAGAGCCCCTTTCCCTCCCCCTCTCAGCTCTCCAACCACTTGACACCTCCCCAAAATAGTTCCCATAATGCTCTTCCCCACCACCCACTTGCTGGTCCTGTCTGGTCACCCAGTTAAAGAGCCTGGCAACAGGAGGATGCAGTTTTTCTTTTTTCACAAATCAGCACTTGTACCACAGCTACAGTGGAACACAGGGATGGGAGAGTGTGTGTGTGTGTGTGTGTGTGTGTGTGTGTGTGTGTGTGTGTGTGTGTGTGTGTGTGTGTCTGTGTCTGTGTCTGTGTCTGCGGGGAAAGCAGGTGTGAAGTGGGCCTGGAACAGCAGCAGGGATGTGAGGTATTTCTTAGGCTGGAGAGACTCCATTATGGGGCAGCTATCCCCCTCCCCCTCCTTACCCTCCTCTCCCCCTCCCCCCCTTCCCCTCCTCTCCTCTCCCCCTCCTCCTCTCCCCCTCCTCTCCTTCCTCCCCTCCCCCTCCCTCCTCTCCTCACCCTCCTCTCCTCCTCTCCTCCCCCTCCTCTCCTCCCCCTCCTCCCCTCCCCCTCTTCTAGTGAGCCATTGAAAGACCTATCCTTTAATCCCAGTAACAGCAAAGCTGCGGGTCACCGTCAGGGCCTCTGAGAGATGGAGGGACGGATGCAGTGAGAGTGACAGAGGGAGGGAGGGAGTGTGTGTGTGTGTGAGAGAGAGAGAGAGAGAGAGAGAGGTTTCAATATCTCTTCCTCAGAAATCCATTACCCCTCTGTCAGGTAGAGAGCAAACAGGGGTGTCGGCCACCACTGATGTTAATGTGGACACAGCTCTCCTTCCCTCCACACACACTGCACATAAACACACACCGTACACACACACTTAAGCATGTATGGATCCAATCACACGACATGGCAAACAGACTTGTTATAGTGAAATACTTACAATCTCCTCCTTTTCTTCTCCCCTCCTCCCCTCCTCTTCTATCCTCCACTCCCTTCTCCTCTCCCCTCCACTCCCTCCTCCTCTACCCTCCTCACCCCTCTCCTCCTCCTCTCCCATCCTCCTCTCCTCCTCAGCTATGCTAATGTGAAGAAGTGCAGTAACGAGGGGCGAGCCCTGATGCAGCTGGACTTCCAGCAGTTCCTCACCAAGCTGGAGAAGCTGAGCGACCTGCGGCCCGTCCCTGACAAGGAGTTTGTGGAGACCTACATCAAGGCCTACTATCTGACCGAGAACGACATGGAGCAGTTCATCAAGAACCACCGGGTCAGTCACCGAGGGAGAGAGGGAGAGAGGGAGAGGGAGAGGGACAGAGGGAGGGAGAGAGAGAGCGAGAGAAGGAGAGAGAGAGGGGGAGATGGAGGGAGGGAGGGAGGGGAGCAGAAGTGTATTTTTTGTGTGTGTCTGTCTGCCAGCCTGTCTGTCTGACTTCCCGTGTGTGTGTGTATGTGTGTTCCAGGAGTACTCTATGAAGCAGCTGGCTAACCTGGTGAACGCGTGTCTGGGTTCTCACATCAACAAGAAGGCTCGTCAGAAACTGCTGGCTGCCATCGACGACATCGACCGACCACGGAGATAGACGCACACACACACACACACAGTCTGTGTCCACTCTCGGGAGCTTCTTTTAAATGACCATAAAACATTCACATAAACTGTGTACATCTGAGTAGCATCCAGGAAGTGGACAGTGTTCATGTTGGACTGTGGTGAATGTCTGTCGAAAGTTTCTTAAACGTGGCTCCTTTCCTAGTTATTCCGCTGCAGTTGCAACTGGATAGATTCACTCTCCGGTTTCTTACCTGTCGATGTGCTTCAGCATATACTGTCATGTAACTTTGTTAACACCTTGGGTCACAGTGTTGGTCGTGAACGGTTACCGCGGTGCATCCAACAGAACACGCTAACGTCTGAACCTGGAGCTAACATGCTAACGTCTGAACCTGAAGCTAACTTCTGAACCTGGAGCTAACGTCTGAACCTGGAGCTAACATGCTAACGTCTGAACCTGGAGCTAACACGCTAACCCTGGCAGGGTGGTCCCATATGACCAGCAGGCTGGAGAGACCTGCTCCTGTAAGCATGGCTTGCTTCATCCTTCCTGTACAGGTACAATTTCACTGCTTTTCTGTTTCTGGATCACCAGGAAGCCTTCGTTCTGTGTCCTGATCTGCTATGATGATGCAATGTTTATTTTTCCGGATTATGTTTTTAAGATTTGGAAGCACTTGACGTGTTGAAGGACAGACAGCTTAAGTTGCTCTGATGTTTTACCTTCCAAGTCTGAGAACGTTTATACGGTGCCCTTCAAACGTCCATTTTGTAAATAACGTCAATCTTTGTTTGTCGCAGCACTGCTCGGCTGTGAGTTTCTGTTTTGTTGTGTCCGTGAAACCTAATATAAGGAGGATTGTGAAATATATTATTGTTTGTAGATGAGGAAAACCTTGTATCAGCTCTGGCTCAAGCTGCTTGTTGTTCAGTCACATCACTCAAAGTAGATCCCAACCTCTGGGCTTCACTAGTTCTGACTTTACAGGAGGGTTCACCAGAAGAGAAAACACAACTATGATATTGTTTATGAATTAATTGCTGTGTGAACACCTACTCCAAAACTATACTGTAAATTGACAACGTTTAAACCTTGTTTTTATTTATTCCTGCATCTTGTTTCGGATTACTTTTTCTTTTTATTCTGTGATCATAGAAGTCTGTTTCCTGGCAGTATCGTGTCATTCTTCAACTCTAAAAGAATATTTAAGAAACCAACATTAACTGTACATGTTAAGATGACGGTTAAGTGTGCCATCTGTAACTGTCAAAGTTGTGGATGATGATTACATAATAAACACACTACCATGGAAACCTGACCTTGGTTGAACTGATCTCACATCTAAGGTCTCTATGGTAACAGCATGACATCAAAGGAAGAATGCAGTAACCTGGACGACTGAGGTGAAAGTCGCCAGTCATCATTTCATGTGCATCTACTCCAGTTTAGTGTGTGTGTGTTACTGTAAGCGTATTTGCGCGAGAGTTAAAATCTGTGAGTGTACTCAGTGAGACTGTAGACTAGAGATTAAGATGGGCGTCCCTACTATGTCAGCAGGTCAGCAGATCTCAGATCTCAGCTCTGATCCTGTACACAGTCCTCAGATCTCAGTTCTGATCCTGTACACAGTCCTCAGATCTCAGCCCTGATCCTGTACACAGTCCTCAGATCTCAGCTCTGATCCTGTACACAGTCCTCAGATCTCAGCTCTGATCCTGTACACAGTCCTCAGATCTCAGCTCTGCTCCTGTACACAGTCCTCAGATCTCAGCCCTGATCCTGTACACGGTCCTCAGATCTCAGTTCTGATCCTGTACACAGTCCTCAGATCTCAGCTCTGATCCTGTACACAGTCCTCAGATCTCAGCTCTGATCCTGTACACAGTCCTCAGATCTCAGCTCTGATCCTGTACACAGTCCTCAGATCTCAGCCCTGATCCTGTACACAGTCTTCAGATCTCAGCTCTGATCCTGTACACAGTCCTCAGATCTCAGCTCTGATCCTGTACACAGTCCTCAGATCTCAGCTCTGATCCTGTACACAGTCCTCAAATCTCAGCTCTGATCCTGTACACAGTCCTGTGACACGTGTATGTGTGTGTGTGTGTGTGTGTGTGTAGAACATCCTGGACCGTCTGGTCCCCATCCACCCACACTTCCTGGTGTGACTCTTTCCTGTCGTCATGGCGTTCTGCAACATTCCTCGCTGAGTCTCCACAGGTGTCAGAAATGCTGTCTTTCCGTCCCATCGTTCTATCTCTCTTTCCCGAGAGAGGGTGAGCACCATTGTTCCCAGTCCAAACGCGTCCGGCTCCCAGTCCACTCAGGATACGGTGTCCCAATTAACCTTTTCTGACAAAAGGCTGGGCGCTCCTACATCCTCCTAGTCCGCATGGCTGCCACACATTAACCTTTTTGCAGACGCCCCAGTTTAGAGTCTCTCCCTCTCACACACAAACAGCATTCTGTGTGTTCCTGTATGGTCAGACACAGCGTGGTTGGTAGCTAGCTGTGGCTCTGTGTTCATGCGTTGTCTCTGTAGCATGAACAGGAACGCGACAGGTCTGGCCTCGCTGACCTGTGAGTAACTGGGTTACGGAGTGTGCTTCTGACAGCTGGACGGTGGCTGGCACCGTCCCCAGTCTGATTTAGACTGTGATATGATGAGGGATTACAACCCGACCTGGCAACCCGAGATGCAAACCTGGCAGCCCGAGATGCGTATATAGGGATAGAGGTGATGCGATAAAAGAACTTTTGGCGTGACGTCTAACAAGTCCGTTCAATAGAAGATCATTGTCTTCCTCCTCCTGAGTGATGGCTGGTAGCAGGCTACCAGCCATGCTACCAGATGGCTGGCTAATTTGTACTCCGGGCCCCAAAATCATACAGGAAAGTCTGGGGTTCTGCTGGGCCCCCTTGTCTGACCAGAGCCCTAAGAATCATCCTCATCTTCCCCCTGTTACGGAGCCCCTGGTGGGCAAGACCGTCTGGTCTGGAGTTCATCCTCTCCAGTCTCTGGATGTTGTGTTGTGGCGTTGGCCTTGATCACTCAGAGCTTGTTTGTCGGTTGACCAATCACCCTGCGTCCTTGTTTTCACCTTCTACCTTCCGAGAGCCGACAGTCTGCTAAACAAAGCAGACAACTACGTGAAGACGCTCCAGAGAAGTGGGAGCTGGATACCCTGGGGTGACACACACACACACACACACACACACACACACACACACACACACACTGTGTCCTTCACTCAGCAGTCCAGCAGGTCAGTCGTACACACACACACACTGTGTCCTTCACTCAGCAGTCCAGCAGGTCATTCGTGTTGACAGACGACAGCCAGGATGAAGACAGACTGACACTGAAGGTGACGTGTCAGTCAGAAGAACAGACGTGAGGTGTTTGGGCTCCCTGAGTGGAGCAAGTGTCACAAGGACTTAATACAGGATCCCAGGTTCGATTCTTGTCAGGCATGTCTTCCCCTCTCTTTCCCTCTGTCTTTCCTGTCACTCTCTCACTGTCTCTGTCAAATACCCTGTCACTTTGTTCTTTTCCCCAGTAGGATGAAAGTTTAACAAACGTTACATTTAAAATGTTAACAAATCTATAGTGTAAATCAACTAGCAGCATTATGAATGTGTGTTCTATTAAGGCGTATTGATCCGTATCTGTCACCAAAAAAGGAAAAGAAGATAAAAACAGAGATTGATCATCTCTTGGGTTCAGACCAAAATCTTTACTAGTGTCTACTTGGCAAAGTATTTGAAGCTCTGAAGAAAGAATTGCCCGGTTACGAAGTTATTCATCGGTGCTGAACTGCAAAAGGAACACCGACTTTAAGATTTAAACTCCATTTAGTTTCACCTTGCCAACAAATACAGATTTATTTCGAAATACTTCCAATAAAAGCAAGTGATAACAGGCCAGTCCAGTGCCCCTAAAATAAAGTAAAATGTGGAAGGGTGACGCTTGTAAAACAGAGGCTGCGCTCTGTAACTCTCAAAGTTAGATTGCAGGATTTTTGACCGTTAGTCATGCTGCAGCTCTTCAGACTACCTATCTAGCGTTTTATTTTTTTCATTTTTTTCCAGCTTTTATGTGCTATTAGATTTCCAATTACAGTTTATTATTACCACACCAACCCCACGTGTTGATGTTTCCGGGAATCAGGTGTTATTATGAGTCGCAACACATTTGTTATGAAGAAGACAGTTGCGATGTGTTGTTCTGCGGGTGTTTGCCACACGGCTGTGTGACTGCAGCTTAATGACTGAATGAACGTGATGCTCTGCTACATACACTTTCATGGCGGAGATGACTAGGGAACCTACAATCTGGCACTTCTTTAACGGCGGTTGGGTGGAGGGCATTGTTTTACCTGGGGGGTAAATGTAACCGGCTTCAATGTTCACCCTTTAACCCTCGTGCTGCCTTCGGGTCACATGACCCAAAGGTTCATAACGAACCATCGTTGTGTTTACCCAATTTTACCCAATACAAAAACAAATAAAAATAATGTTCTTTTAACCTTCTACCCTGCAGGCTACTGGCGTCTCCTGAAGAGACTTTGACCAGAAACTGATACTTTTTGGTTTAGTTTATTTTATGATTTTGTAGCCTGAGGTAGTCTAGGTGAATAGAATGTATTTTCCTATATTCTTTATACAAAGTATATTCGTCGCCTGGTATTTGCATTAATCACAGTTCTACAACAGCTGCATCCACTCCCGTTGTCCTTATCTCACAGTATCAGGCCTACTCCACAACCCATGTGACCCCAAGATAAACACAACGACAAAACAGACTTGGCACGTGTGCACAAGATTAATAGACTGAATATTCATGCTCAGATAAACAAACAAAATCTCCTAAATGAATTATTCCAGATACTTCATTTCATGGTAGTTAAACTTCCAGTGTTGCACATCAAACTTTTTAGGGGGAACTGGGGTGACATATTGAATTTTATGAAAACAAAGAATTTGGATGAGATCAGATGGTCAGAGCCTTTAAACAATCTACAGCGGCTTACAAGAGGTCACATAATTATCATTCAAAACATGTGATTATAGATCTGAGTGGAGTTGCAATTACACAAAATGAAATAATTTGAAGACCTTTATGTTTTTTGGCTGTCCAAATGTTTTTGTTCTGATTTGGAGTTACACCATCTGGTTTTCTATATCCGTGGTAAGTCAGTTTAATTTTTTTTACCAAATAAGAATTCTCCATTATTTGTAAACTGACATAATCAGCCAAGCTTTTATTTTGAAGAGAGCTTACGGGACTCTTCCTTGTATGACTGATAGAGCTACAGCCGTGACCTTTACTGTACAACACTCCCAACAGGACCTGACATTTAGATTAGGTCTGCATGCCTTCTGATTGATTTTAGGCCTGGGGAAATCGAAGCGAAAACACATCATCCTTCAGATTGCAAAGATGTCATCTGATGGTAGCGCAGCGCGGGGGGGTGTAGGGGATAGAGAGAAGCGCACCTGTTCGACACCTTTCTGTCCCGGTTATTTTTTTTCAAACCAGAACAGGGTGATCCTTATCTGTGAACTGAAAGGCGTAGACCCGATACCGTGCTGCCGCGGGTGGTGTTTGATTTAAGAGTCTCAGCTGAAGCTAGAAGCGTCATGCTTCACGGTGTTCCAAAGCCACGGGCTTTGCGGCAGTGTATCATTACATTCACATTTAGTCATTTAGCAGACGCTCTTATCCAGAGCGACTTACAGTAAGTACAGGGACATTCCCCCAGAGGCAAGTAGGGTGAAGTGCCTTGCCCAAGGACACAACGTCATTTTTGCAAGCCAGAATCAAACCGGCAACCTACAGATTACTGGCCCGATTCCCTCACCGCTCAGCCACCTGACTCCCTACAGAGACGTTTGTCGGCCCCTTTAATCGATATTCTAACCCATCTGTTCTTCCGGTGGTGTCGTCACCCAGCTCCGTGTTTTCTGCTCCTATGGGCACCTCCTTCCACCCTGGAGCGGCTTTGTGGAGAGACAGAGGGGGAGAAATGGACATACAGACAGAGAGAGGAGAGGGGGAGAAGTGGACATACAGACAGAGAGAGGAGAGGGGGAGAAGTGGACATACAGACAGAGAGAGGAGAGGGGGAGAAATGGACATACAGACAGAGAGAGGAGAGGGGGAGAGAGAAGGATAGAAAGAGGTAGAGAGATGGACATGGAGAGGAGAAGGAGAGAGAGGGAGAGGGGGAGAGAGAGGATAGAAAGAGGTAGAGAGATGGACATGGAGAGGAGAAGGAGAGAGAGGGAGAGGGGGAGAGAGAGGATAGAAAGAGGTAGAGAGATGGACATGGAGAGGAGAAGGAGAGAGAGGGAGAGGGGGAGAGAGAGGATAGAAAGAGGTAGAGAGATGGACATGGAGAGGAGAAGGAGAGAGAGGGAGAGGGGGAGAGAGAGGATAGAAAGAGGTAGAGAGATGGACATGGAGAGGAGAAGGAGAGAGAGGGAGAGAGAGGGAGAGAGAGGGAGAGAGAGGGAGAGAGAGGGAGAGAGAGGGAGAGAGAAGGAGGGAGAGGGGGAGAGAGAGGATAGAAAGAGGTAGAGAGATGGACATGGAGAGAGGGAGAGAGAGGGAGGGGGAGAGAGGGAGAGATTCCTCCCTGGATCCTCTGTGCAGGTGCTCAGCTCAGTGGAATGACACCCTGTCAGACTAGAGTCCATAGACCCTGTTAGAGCCAGTCAGGCCCTCTGCTGTGGTAATACCACTGTAATAATAACATGTTTACATAGTACAGTATTTACATAGTAATAACACAGTATTTACATAGTAATAACACAGTATTTACATAGTAATAACAGTTTCTGTATAGTAATGACTCAGTGCTTGTATAGTAGTAACAGTTTCTTACAGCGGTCATGATGCCCTGTATATGTGGAGCTGTTACTGATGGGGAAGGTAAACCAAACCTTTAATACATTGTTTTTCAAAAGGCCCATGGAGAGCCTAAAATGCCACATTCACTTGTACCTGCTGAATGGAAATACTGGAGCTCAGATCAAACACCCAGCTGAGAGATCTGTGTCATCTGGACGGCCCTAGTCAGTCCAGTTACAGAGCAGATGTGCTCAAAGGGTTGGGAGGAAATCCCTCTAACCTGCCCTGAGGCAGGAATCCCAGACATAGCTAGCTGAATGCTGATTGTCATCGGCTCTGGAAAACCTGACTTGGAAGACTATCATCTGATCGTGAATCAGCCTGTTTTACCCATCATCCTCCCAGATAGGCTGTTTTACACATTCAAATGAGCCAGAGCAGTTTACAAGTCTGAGACTGTTTGTCTCTTCAATGTGTATTCAGGTGGTTTACAGTAATGATATCAGGGTGTTGTAGGCCGGGAACTCTGAGCTGTTTCCTGTGAAGACAGGAAGTAGAAAGGTGCCCATGATCAGTGTTCGAACCTCTCTGCTCCAGCCGTGTTGTTGACCTGGTTCCCTCACGGTGGACTCAACCTAAGTTATTCTGTCATTGGGAAATTGTTCTTCAATTTAATAGTCAAATCTAAATAGTCAGACAACCATAGATCCATCTACTGTATTTTCCTGTGGTACTTTCTAACAGGAACAGAGTGTGACACACACAAACGCACACACACACACACACCGTGAGACAGGCCACAGTAGCTTTGATGTATGACAGAGGGGAAAATGTAAGTCGTGTTTACATTTTCTGAAAAAACGAATCCTCCATTCCCTCAACCCTCTCCTCCACTTCCCCTCCTCCCATCTTCCCATGCGGCACAGTCCAGTCGTTCATCACCAGGATTATCCTTCACTTCTCTACAGAACTGCATGACTAGGTGAGCTGACACATGCACAGACCACATCACCTGAGATCAATATAATCGTGAAGAAAGAAAGAGAGAGAAAGAAAAAACGAGATTTCAAATATGGCTTTAAAAGATAAAAATACATCAGCAAAATAGGTTGAAGTTTTAATTTCTCTGTCTGTGATGACAGATGAGTGTTCTCTCTGCTGTAATGTAGTTCCACGCGCTCGTGTCGCTGTGTTCGGAGAGGAGACGGCCTCCTCAGCCTGTCATCCTGAGGGCCTCAGGCGACAGATGGAGAGAAACGGATTTGCAGAGTTTGCTTCTCCTAGATCCTAGCTTCCCCATCCAGCTTCTGACTGATCCTACGGGGGTTCAGACCCCCTGTCCTGGAGGCCTGCTGGAGGTGGAGTAAACAGCTCTATCTGTGTGGGCTCCATGACTCTCACCTTCACGTCCCTGGACGGGACTTCTGTGTCCCCGGGGGACAGCGCTGTGCCTTGGGAGTACCTGGCAGGCAACTGGATCTGTGAGTCCCGCACACACACGCATGCATATGCACACTTGCACACTCTCACACACGCACGCACACACACACCCACACACACAAGCAGTCACTCACACCCACACACACAAGCAGTCACTCACACCCACACACACAAGCAGTCACTCACACCCACACACACAAGCAGTCACTCACACCCACACACACAAGCAGTCACTCACACCCACACACACAAGCAGTCACTCACACCCACACACACAAGCAGTCACTCACACCCACACACACAAGCAGTCACTCACACCCACACACACAAGCAGTCACTCACACCCACACACACAAGCAGTCACTCACACCCACACACACAAGCAGTCACTCACACCCACACACACAAGCAGTCACTCACACCCACACACACAAGCAGTCACTCACACCCACACACACAAGCAGTCACTCACACCCACACACACAAGCAGTCACTCACACCCACACACACAAGCAGTCACTCACACCCACACACACAAGCAGTCACTCACACCCACACACACAAGCAGTCACTCACACCCACACACACAAGCAGTCACTCACACCCACACACACAAGCAGTCACTCACACCCACACACACAAGCAGTCACTCACACCCACACACACAAGCAGTCACTCACACCCACACACACAAGCAGTCACTCACACCCACACACACAAGCAGTCACTCACACCCACACACACAAGCAGTCACTCACACCCACACACACAAGCAGTCACACACACCCACACACACAAGCAGTCACACACACCCACACACACAAGCAGTCACTCACACCCACACACACAAGCAGTCACTCACACCCACACACAGTAGCCTCCAACGTTCCAAAGTGCCCCCCTGCCTTCTCTGCTGACAGCTCCCAACAAGGCTCCTCTAAGCCAGATGAACGTTTACACACCACGGAGTACCAGACACATACGAGCGCTGACTTGTCTTTCTGGGCCCAGAGCCCCTTGTAAAAGCTTCTCAGTCATGGGGGAGTGGGGTGGGGGGGAGGAGAGGTGTGGGGGAGTGGGGTGGGGGGGAGGAGAGGTGTGGGGGGGGGTTAGAGGATTTGGATTGGAGTGCAGCAGAAGCCTGGCTGAAGCCCTGACGGTCGCTAACCGACTGTTTAACAAGCCTCAGAGGCCCTGCAACCCTGAGAAACAAGAACTTCCTCCAAGCCAGGATCCTGTTTCATCATGGACTTGCTGCTTTACTGCCAGTGTGAAATAAAGTGTTGAGTGGAATCCTTTCCTCTGCCTGGTTTAGATTTCCAGCGTGGATTTTAGTGTTCGGAGACACAGTAGAACAACTAAATGCATGATAACCTTGTCAGTTTGGGTCAGTTTGCAGTTGAAACATTTCCTTTGATGGAAGGGACGGTTCATTAATTTCAAATAATTTTTCAACGGAAAATAAGTTTTTATATTTTTGTACTACAGACCAGATTTAAATAATGTGAATTCTGACATAGCAAGTTTGTTTTACATTAATATTCAAAATATTTGAATAAATTGCTGCTAGGCAAGTTTTTTTTGGTTATGAAATAAAAAATAATTACTCCCACATGAAATTAACCAATTTGTTTAAAAACGCAACAAAATGTCACTTGTCTGCTAATAATTTCAATAAAGCCTCAAAGGTTCCTAATCATCTTTAGATATGATTCTCTGATGGGGTGGGGTTTCTGCCAATGTACCGAAGGGATGATCTGAACAGCCAATACAACACCAGTGGTCATCTGCCCTGCTCATGAATATTAATCATTATATAATCAGACTGTAACATGACACAGTGGTGTTACAGTAGAGTGGGATGTAGAGGTAGGACAGTAATGGTTTTACGTAACTACTAGGATTACATAATCGGTAATTGAGCTGAATTCAAATGAACCTCTCCACCATACCGTGTTTTAAGGACACTCAAAGAGAAATTTTGCCTTGCAGATTTGATAATGACGTAAAATGGCCACGCAAGTGCCATTAGGGAGATTAGAGTGGAGCAGTTATCACGCAACACTTTCATTCAGCCACATGAAAAGAACTGCTCTTTCTGTGGGAGAGACGCAACCGATTGACACGACTGCTTTCAAGCCTCCTGCAGTATTAACCCCGATCATGTTGGCATGATTTTTTCTCTATTATATCCTTTCTTAGTGCATCATCCAGACAGACTTCCTTGAGGTGTTTATGTCTGAGTATGTCAGATGCCCACTGAGCGAGACGCAGGGTCGGCGCGGCCCTATTCCACGAGGCAAAACAGGAACCGTTACCCTAATCTGAAGCTCCTGAAATCAACTGGCTCTTCGCCACGGAAACCCTCTGTCACAAAAGCGCGATTATGCATATGAAGCCGACTTGCTAATATGCAGGGAGAGTAGCCAATATTTTGCCACATGAGAGGATTAATAGGGAGCCTTGAGAGCATTGCAGAGTCACTTCTGTTTTAATATCAAACAGCTTTCATTTGAAAGAGTATTCATTATTCTGTTTGTACAGTATTTAATATTCTTGGAATCAAAGGCTTTACAAGTAGAAACTATTAATGATGATTATTATGCTGAGAGCATTGTTTTATAATCCTAAAGGAGAATATGTTTTATTGGATAATCTCCTCTGTTTGGGGTTTGCTAACAGATCTCTTCTGAAAGATGCTAATCTCATTCAAAAAGACCCGCTGAGTCATCGCGTGCCAATTTTCAATCTAATAAATCTTATTGTTCTGTGGGTTGAGAATAATATGGCGCAGACTTAAAAAAGGGTGGCTCAAGCACTGAGTCAAGGTAGCAGCCAGTTTCTCAGTAAAAACACTGCAGGGTGGCTCAGCAGTTCAGCAGATGTTCAAACCCTAACCTTAACCTTTTTTCTTCACTTAACCCGTTGCTGAAGAGCGATCCCTGGTCACAGTTTTCGATAGGTCACCGACTCCTGTACAACACTGGATAAGTGTGCGTACCATGCAGGCTGAGGCCTTACTGCAGTATGTTCATACACACACACGCACACACACAACGCAGCCAGACAGATATGGGCTTGCCTGTGCTCCTTGATGGTGTGTTTGGCTGAAGCAGTGTTGTACAGGGGACTAACACCACCAACATCTGGAGGAAAACGTCCACAAATAAGTCTCCAAAAGAAATGGAAAACCTACATTTTGCACCAGCAGATCTCTGCTGTATCAGGTCGTGACGATTTTCAGTTTATGCGTCGTGTTATATGTTGCTGTCTCGAAAATATTTTTACCAAGTCATCGGGGGAATAAAAGCAATAATATACTGCGTTCTCGAAGAGTTGTGAGACAGACACAGAAAAGCACAATATAGGTTACTGTGGTCTATCTACAGCTCTGGGGAGGAGATTAGTAAACTAGTGAGTTGGAACATTCCAGCAGGTCGAGAAATAAAGCACCGCTTGGAATCCTTCTGACAGTCAAAAAGTGTTTTCTGAGGCTTGCTAATTTTCTTCAACGCTGGTGTGAAATGGTAATTGTGTTCTACCTGTTTGATAATACAAAATCCCAGGCATTGATTCAAATTGTTTACAACGACATTCATTGGTCACATCTCGGGGGTGAGTTACGCTTCAATCACACCTCTATCAACTTTAAATTGGTTTTTAGAAAATAGAACTGTTCAATGATGAGATCCCTTTGGGTCCCGTGGAGGAGGAGGAAGTGCAGCTGTGTGGCTGTTGAGCCACAGCGGTATCTCCACAGAATGAGCGTCAACCTTTTCACACAATGCTATAACCGCTCTTTTCGACTTCCTTCTTTCAACATTATCTTTTAATGATTCCGTTTGATGAATACGGGTTTTCCCCTAAGCTTTTGTAAAGTGGCAATTGGAAGAAGATAATTGACACTTAAGAAACTCGGACTTTCTGTCTTGTTATTTCTCACAAAGGCATAGAGTCCACTGAACATAATAATGACGCATTTATTTTATTGTATTTTTTTGCAGACGGTTAAGTTTAAAGGGATGGGGGGGTATTAAACCATGTGATTTGCAGGCAAACGCTCTGACCATCGTGCCCCATGGCTTCCTCTGTCGACTACACAATTAAGAACCAGTGGACCATGTTTCATACGAATAGAGAATATGAGGATTTACATCAAATAGTATAAATCATCTTATTAGGAAGATACGAGTCTCTCCGCTGAAGGTTGATGGAGAGAGTTGTTATCGGAACTGGAGCTAACCGTGAAATCTGTCGCTGCTTCGGGCCCGTGATCACGAGGCTGCGGGATAATCAGCACCTCCGCACTCTGATGACCAACAGCGTGACAACGCAAATTAAGTCGGATGACTTGAATTGTTTCTTGTTCTCATTATTGAGAACCTCTGGACCCTGAAACTCATGTTTTATCCGCAAGAGAGAGACGGGTCTGAAGGCGGTCTTCCGTAAAACGGTGTGCGAACCTGGCACGTTCGAGACTTCCATTTACAATGTAAACTTTTGGCTGGCAAAATCATATCATTCTGAAGGCTCTTGATAAATAAAGTGAGATGACAGCGTCGTTTCTTTCCTGAGTATGTTGATGACACGAGAACAAAAACAGACGACCAGAAAAATTTTATGAATATATTTAGATTGAAATAGCTTTCAAACAAAAAAGCCGGTCAATTGTGCATTTTATTTCCTCTTTTTCTTTTTCTTCAAAACAAATGTTTCGCCAGCTTTTATTTGAAGCCACTGAGCGGGGGGGGAGAGGAGCTAAACACAAGTGACATAAAAGAAAACAAAACAGTGGTTACAACGCTTCACAGTGTGAACAGTTATTACACAAACTGGGTTGTTGTATTTACACAAGCACACGACAGCTAAACCAACATACTAAATATACAGAATTCATTTTCCTTCAATAGAAGAAATTAAATCATACCAAGGACAGTTGAGTGAACCAGAGATCAAAAAGCTTCACATCGTCCCAATACAGAACTGATGTGTTCCAAACCTCTCCTTTTCATCAAATGCAAGGGCTGTCCTTTGAGGCTATCTCAAGAGGGTGTTTCTTCTTTTGAAGTGACCGTTGCTAGGTCATATTGGACATAATTGTAGGCCATGAAAAAGGCCTGGATGCTAATGGGATCCTGGCACAGAATTCAAAAGGTTTGAGGGGGGAGATGAATTGCAGTGAAGTGGTTTACGATGGTTGTCAGAGGAGACGCAACGTACCATCCTGACCACCAGGGGCGCCATGTCGAGGTTGGCTCACTGCCTCTACCGAAGTGTAACAGCTGAAATAATATTATAATAATATGGGCGCAAAATATACCATTACCTTGACATGCATGACTGAACCGGTTGTATTTTCTCGTAGAGTTGACAGTAATGATGTTATGATGAGGCAGAATCAAATTTTTATGTCTTGTATATAAAAGGTGTCGTCCTAACTTATATTTATTAGTTATGTTAGAATCTGAGTAGCTATTATACTATTAACTCCCCTGGAGTAAAACGATAAGATGTATAGGCCCTATATTTAAACATGGTTAGTGTAGCGATGGGATAACTGCAACATCAAAGGGATTTGAATGTAACAAACTACTATGTCGGTACTCCTGAACTACATACGCAGAAACAAACAATCTCTCCTTTCTCCCCACCCACCCCCCACACACGCACATGCGCATGCTAAAACAGTTTTGTTAAGTTTCAGCGGTTGTCTTAATACCTAGGCGTGTTGTTAAGGACCAGGGAGTGAGTCTCTCTAACCAGGGGTTCACAGGGGAGGCCGGGTCAGCTTGTGGCAGGTTCAAGGCTGCAGGAGAGACCGTTGTGACAGTCTCCAGCTCCTCATAGAAATAAGCGGTGTGGTGTTATGGTGCTAAATCTGATAAGAGTCTAAAACATGTGAGATAGCATTTGGAGCTTTTAGTTGGTGAGTTAACAGTGTGTTTAGGATCCCAACAAGCTGTGTCGATGTTGCTTCTGAAAGCTCACGTGGTCTCAGTTTGAAGACCTCTGCAGGCTAACCAGGTTTCACAATCAGGTATACATTTCACCCAAACAATCATATGATGAAAATACATACAGCATATTTCACCATCCAATTAACTTTCAAAATAATTACAACATTGCCATACCCCTTAATGTGACAAAACAATTTACTTCACATTTAACAGTCTGTACAGAAGATTGGAAATGTCATCAAGAGAAGCAAGTTTTCAAATAGAAAATGAGCGCTTGTTTTCCCACCTGCATGATTGTCCTGCTGTTTGTTTGAGAAAACGCCTGACTGATATTCATGCCAGCCTCATTTACAGAAACTTAAATCTTCAATCAAAACTTGAACATGACAACTGCAGGCTTGATGTCTGGAAACAAATTCCAACAAGGCAGAAATTCATGAATATTAGTTTTTTAAGCCTTGATTAAATTAAAACGTTTTACTTTAAAAGACAAAACAGGGTCTCTGGCAAAGTAATAACAATGACAACGCATCAAATGAACATTTTGTCAAAACTTTCTTTACACATTACCGTAGAAGTTGTATTTATTTTATATAATTTAATAGAATAATCAAATGTTACTTTCATCGATTCAGATTCAAAAATATCTAAATATATAGTGCAAAATGAGTAGCATGATTCTTTCTGTGTATAGATGACCAGGTAATGCCTAACCTCTGTATAGATGATCAGGAACACCTAACCTCTGTATAGATGATCAGGAACACCTAACCTCTATATAGATGATCAGGTACACCTAACCTCTGTATAGATGATCAGAAACACCTAACCTCTATAGAGATGATCAGGAACACCTAACCTCTATATAGATGATCAGGAACACCTAACCTCTATATAGATGATCAGGAACACCTAACCTCTGTATAGATGATCAGGAACACCTAACCTCTATATAGATGATCAGGAACACCTAACCTCTGTATAGATGATCAGAAACACCTAACCTCTATATAGATGATCAGGAACACCTAACCTCTATATAGATGATCAGGAACACCTAACCTCTGTATAGATGATCAGGAACACCTAACCTCTATATAGATGATCAGGAACACCTAACCTCTATATAGATGATCAGGAACACCTAACCTCTGTATAGATGATCAGGAACACCTAACCTCTGTATAGATGATCAGGAACACCTAACCTCTACATAGATGATCAGGAACACCTAACCTCTATATAGATGATCAGGAACACCTAACCTCTGTATAGATGATCAGGAACACCTAACCTCTATATAGATGATCAGGAACACCTAACCTCTGTATAGATGATCAGGAACACCTAACCTCTGTATAGATGATCAGGAACACCTAACCTCTGTATAGATGATCAGGAACACTTAACCTCTATAAAGATGATCAGGTACACCTAACATCTGTATAGATGATCAGGAACACCTAACCTCTATATAGATGATCAGGAACACCTAACCTCTGTGACCATGAAATACTGTGAGAGGACACTGGTGGCAACAACACTGTAGGATACACGTAAAGACTGAACCCCTCCCCGTTTGTATCCAACTACAGCATTGCTACTGAATGTAGTGACACGAGTTCATGAACAGTGTTACACATCATCTATATATTCATACATATCATAGTTATAGCAGAGAAACATTCTGAAATCTTTGAACGCTCCCATGGTGTAACCATGCAGAGCCCACCCTCTCCCGTCCAGTAAACAGTGGAACATATGAAATTCAATCTTTCTTTAAAAAAATATACAGCTTGGAATATAAGGGGCTGAAAATGAGTACAAGATTCCCAGTGGAATCACAAAGCCTTGAATCTAAGTAAACAGCTTCTTTATTTAGTTTTCGACACATCTGTGGCTGGGTGCCGCTCAGGTGCAGAACGTAACCCATCTGCTTAGCAGCACATGATAATGGAACCTTTATCCTTTGAGCTGCCTGTTTTTATTTTTTTCTAACGCCTCGTGACAGAAGGACGAGGACAAGCAGAGCAGCTACACACACTTGCAGGATACACACACACTTGGGACACACACACACTTGGGACACACACACACTTGGGACACACACACACACACAGGTGTGGGGAGGCTCCTTCACCAGACAGACAGCAAGTATTTTTTACAAGAATAAAAACTTCAGTTTGAAAACACATAAGTCCTCTCCAACTTTTAGTGAAACCTTTCCAGCACAACTAGGGAAAGCAGGTAGAGGATTCCAGAGCTGATGCACTGATGGTCCTGTGTGTGTGTGTGTCTGTCACCATAAGCGATCACCTGTGTGCTTGAATCAGTTGAGACTGAAGACGTCTCTCGTACCGGTTGCCAACACATCCTTTGGCATAGGTGAGAATAAAAACACAGCTCTTCATCATCCTGACCATCGTCATCTTCACAGGCAGGTGTGTAGCAGCGTCATGATTGGTCAGGTCCCGAAGGTGGCATCCGGGTCCCCTGTCCTCTCTAGTGTTCCTCAGCAGCCATGGGACCGCCAGACGCCACCTTTCCGTCCCAGAGACCTCCTCCTCCACCTACTCCTCCCTGTTAGGGTCTGAACCCAGCAGGTGGTGTTCTGAGGTTCTGGGGACTGATCTTTACCTCAGAGGGTTCCTTCACAAGCCCTCCTCGGCAAACTCCTGACCTCTCCCCCCTGCCCTCTCCATCCTGCCCCCTGACCTCTCCCTCCTGCTCCCTGACCTCTCCCCCCTGCCCACTGACCTCTCCCTCCTGCCCTCTCCCTCCTGCTCCCTGACCTCTCCCCCCTGCTCCCTGACCTCTCCCCCCTGCTCCCTGACCTCTCCCTCCTGCCCCCTGACCTCCGACGTCTCAGTCCTGCTCTCTGCTGGCTGTCAGGCGTACGTCTCTCCAGTCTTCAGAGCCACCAGCTCAGAGTCTTCGCTGTGGCGTCCGTTCAGCTGTTCGTTGTTGCAGTCGTGGTGGAACATGAAGGCAGGCACCTCGGTGATGGAGGTGGCAGTGTAGGAGGTGGAGCGCATGGAGCAGTGCTCTCTCCTCCGCTGGCCCCACTGGGCCTTGTACTGCACCCACTGCCTCTTCAGGGTAGCCTGGACCTGACGGAGACACACACACACACACACATAAAGACACACACGCAAGCACACATACACACACACACACACAGGGCATTAAAGACATACTTGGACTGACTGGATGCACAAGACAGTCCTGTTCAATATCCCTCAACTGATTAGACTCAGAGTTGAGGACCGTCTGGCGAGCGTACAGAAGGATTTAAACCAGATAACCCTGTTCTGAAGCTCCACAAAGGTTTGGAAGAGGAAGCGGGTGCGTTATCTTGTGTGATGAAGTGATACCCTCTGAATGAGCGTCTAAAAATGGAAACGAAAGCCGAGTTTGACACAGTTTTTCTTCACAAGAACTGGCTGGGAAGTAGGAACTTTCAATTTCCTCAACAACACGACCCTAACAACGGTGCCAAAACACAGACACACAAAGACCCCAGCGACCTGAGCAGCTGATTAGCAGAGAGTTTCTGAAACAAGGGAAACACAAAGTGTGCAGTTGGACTGGGAACCTCACGCAATGTCACAAATACAGAATGTTCTCCCCCCCCCCCCACACCCATATTGACTTCTCCCGACAAAAGAAGCTTTGAGCACAGTGGACAGGAGTTAGGGCCCTGTGTCATTCACTGTTATGAACTTGGATCCCAAAAGCCCATGTCTCACAGAGCCAGTCATTATGCAGTTCAGCCAAACAAACATTCTCCCTCCCTCCAAATCATCAGCTTGTGTCAATGCTCCTTTTGTCTTCTGGAAAGCGGATCTCTTTTCTCCAGACATGTCCAATTTGTTTACAGGACTAAAATGACGCTGATGAGATCTGGCTGGTCATGCATGATCTAATAATTGACCCACTTTTCAGCCCTCTGCGAGCCTAAAAAAGAGAAGCCCTATGTTTAAAACATGAATACACGGAGAACTGTGATAAAGGCTTGTGGTTCATTTGCAGTGTTTTTGTTTGCCAATGCCAGATACCACCTGCTGTGTATTCAAATGCTGTTCTCCTTTTTCGCTGGATCTCTTATCCCGGTTGTTTTTTACTTCCCATGCAGAGACAGGCCCCCCTCCCTCCTCCCCCGCCCCCCAATCTGGTTGTAGACGCTTCAGGCCAGCTGTACCTGTCATTAGCACACCCACCCTGACCTGCTCAAATGGTGAATAACATCTAGTAACACGGTCACAAGCTGGCGAAGCTTTGAAGTTTCTGAGCGTGGAAGCACCCTTACATTAACCAGCCTGCGGAGGTTCTTGGCCCCAGCACAATTACGGCAGTTTAAAATAAAAATCTTTAAAAAAATATATATATATTATATATGTGGTTTGCAGCAATCATGCCCTTCCTCTTTCAGAACAGCAGGAGATCTGGTTGGAGGGAATCAGAGTGTAGATTGAGGTTCTCCTTGTCTGACCCTGTGGTACAGCTGGCTGCAGATCCAGCTAACCTGGTCTCACGCTACTGTCATCATAACAAGCCCCCCCCCCCCCCCCCCCCCCCCGGTCTCCTCCCCCCCCTCCCCTGGTCTCACGGTGAGCCTGGTCAAGCCCTCAACGTGAGACCGGGTGGCTGGCCTTTACTAAAGGTTAAGGGCTCTGTGGAGGTTCTTGCATTTGACTACTGAACACAGACACGTCCCTGCAGGAGCTGTTATCAGGGACGAACTGGGAAGAAACATTCAAGTGGAAGTTGAGTGAAGAGGAAAGCAGTCGAAGGAATACACGCTCACCTCCCCGTTGAAGAAGCAGAATATAGTTGCCACCAGTAAACCCTGGAAACAAAAGAGGAACACTTCAGTGCGTGTGACACCTCACATCGTGTGACACCTCACATCGTGTGACACCTCACATCATGTGACACCTCGACTAACAACAATAACCATTATCACAGACTTCTTAAGAGATACTCCTTAGTGTAAGGTAAAAACAATTGTGTACTATTTAATAATAAATGATATACAATTATATAGTACTGTGCAGAAGTGTTAGGTACCCAAGAATTTGTACATGTATATTGTCTTATTTTTTTATTGTATTCATTTATTTTGCAGGGACAATGCACACCAATCAACAGCAAAACTGTAAGTGAGCCGGAGTTAGCCAGAGAGGGTAATTTTCATCCGCTGTCTCCGGTCAGATGTTTGAAGGCAATATATATATTGTTGTTGTAATTATTTATTTATCGTTTTGTCTTCTGTATTTGTGTGTGGCAGTATAAAAGTGCAATTTATATATAAATGATTATATTATTATTATAAAATATAAATCCTTTTGTTGGAATGTGTGACTGTAAGGCCAGAGGCTCTCTGGTACTGCTAAATGTAAACGGTACCTGGTAGTGCATCAGTATGTGCATGATGTAATCATACACTTCCCCCGCCAGCTGGTTCTCTGGCCTCCAGGGAAAGATGACAAACTGGATCCCCAGCAGAGGCACCAGGATGAGGGTGGCCCTCACCGCCTTCATGTACATGTTGGTCTCTGCACGGTGCGTGTCCCGGAGCTTGGTCACCAGCACCCTCACGATGTTCAGCAGGAAGAACAGGTTCACCTGCCACACACACACACACAATCCGACACACACAGAGAAACACACACACACACACAGAGAAACACACACACACACACACACACACAGAGAAACACACACACACACAAACACACACACACACACACAGAGAAACACACACACACACACACAGAATCCGACACACACACACACAGAAACACACATACACACACACACACAGAAACACACATACACAGAGAAACACACACACACACAGAGAAACACACACACACACAGAGAAACACACACACACACACAGGAAGTCAGACCAGGCTCCCCCCTCAAGCATGGAAAATGCCCCAAAATATGTATATATGATTAAAGTAGAGAGTAGAGGGCTGTGTAATAGAAGGGCTGGCTCACCAGTAAGGCAGCCATGATGGGCCCATGAACCACATAGAGCAGATGAGTCTCCACACTCATCCAACAGCTGCAGGAGAAAAACACACCACGTCACACTGCTGACTGCTGTTCAACACTCACACACACACTCACAGACACACACTCACAGACACACACTCACAGACACACACACACCCACACAGACACAAACACATACACACTCTCTCTCACACACACTCACAGACACACACTCTCACACACACTTACAGACACACTCACACACACACCCTCACACGAGAAATCCTGCACAGTGTCGTATCTTACTTGTCATCAAAGTACTTCTTCCGTGCTACAGCGTGGATGGAGGCCGGCACCAGAGGAAAACCTAGAACCAGAGAGAACAGACAGAGAGAATTAGGAGAACTAGGTTTCCTCTTCACACCCAGATCAGGTTCTATGTCCTTCTAGTTCTATATCTTCATCATGCTGTCAACTCGACTCACCCCAGCCCAGCAGGTACCAGAGACTCATCCCAGCCCAGCAGGTACCAGAGACTCAGCCCAGCCCAGCAGGTACCAGAGACTCAGCCCAGCAGGTACCAGAGACTCACCCCAGCAGGTACCAGAGACTCATCCCAGCCCAGCAGGTACCAGAGACTCATCCCAGCCCAGCAGGTACCAGAGACTCAGCCCAGCCCAGCAGGTACCAGAGACTCATCCCAGCCCAGAAGGTACCAGAGACTCATCCCAGCCCAGCAGGTACCAGAGACTCAGCCCAGCAGGTACCAGAGACTCAGCCCAGCAGGTACCAGAGACTCACCCCAGCCCAGCAGGTACCAGAGACTCACCCCAGCCCAGCAGGTAGTACCAGTGCAGGTGTTGCTCCTCTGCGAACACGGCCACCACGATGAGAGTGTGCAGGTAGATTCCCTCACACAACATCCACAGGTAGTTACAGCCCAGCATGTACATGTGGAAGAAATGCAGCACCTTGCAGCTCACCTGGAAAACAACACAGAGACTTAGATGATGCTTTCATGCAAGGTGACTCACAGTGCAGGGGGATTTGAACCTGCAATCTGTAGATCGGCAAATGCTCTAACCCAGGGGCGGAGGTTTGTTTCAAATATCGTTGGGAGAGATTTGTTTAATAACCGAGGACGGACTGTTCATTCATTTTCTTATTGGAAAGTGAGGGGGACAGATTAGCTGTTTTCCTAAAAGTGGGAACGTGTATCATGAAAGCTACACCCCTTCTCTAACCACTAAGCTGTTACCCCATGAAATAAGATGAGCAGAGGGTCATGTCTAACACCCTCTCTTTCTGTTGCCAAGGTTCCCTTTGACAAATATTCATTCAAAATTGTATTTAGACAAAACCCTGACGTCATTTGATTAATGGAGAAGGTGAAAACAAAAACAGCATTTGATCCAAATGCGTCACTGGATGCGATTTAATAAATGTGTGATATTAGCTTGATTTAGAAAACACAATAGTCAGCACTGCATGACTCCAGTCCCTGACTCAAAATCATTAGCAGGTATTATTCTTGTCTGAGAAAAAGATGTTAATCCATACACACCCCACAGGGAAAACAAACATCCTCAAGCCAGATATGCTAAAAGCCATTAGAGTAAACATCTTTGTTTTTGTATTTTATCTTTCTCAAGAATTATTATTATTTTCTTCTTGTTGACGTTGTCATTTTCAAAAACATAAAAATTACACTCTTACGTACTTGAATGTCTTCAAGGGCTCAAACAACAAATGGTACACACAAATGTAGATATTTTATGAAAAACGTATTGTCCCGTGTCTTGACCTGTGCTTTCTCCATGTTCAAACTCTGTTATCTTTGTAAATGTGTGCAGATCTAATGAAAGGATTGTGTTAGCCAATGGGTTTGAACTAATCCCATATCCCTGCTGTATAAATGCTGGACATGAAAAAAACACTGGAAAGCCTTGGGCGCGTGTCCATGTCGTTTTTCTGTCAGAAAAGTGCTGGCGGGACGCTGCGATGCGCGTCATCAGCTTTTGACCGCTAGCTAGTTTAAAACAATATTCAAATTCAGTATATACACGGCTAACTTAAGCTAATAGCGAATCATTAACGGACGTTTTCAACTCTCAGACTGTTCACTGGCTGGCAAGCTCAAACGGAGCGACAGAGACTACTTCTGCACCTTTCTGAAAAGTTCCGTTGATTAACTGCCGCACCGGAGCGCTCCAAAAATAGACGGGGAGCTGCGCTTTTCTCTTTGCGACGCATAGAACAACTGGCGTTCAGAAAAAGACACCGTTTGACTCGATGTTGGAATATGGACACCCAGCCTAAAGGCCTCAATCTGACCTATTCCCTCCGTCTGACTGGACCAAACCCATGACTCTTCTGCTCCATGTTTTCTGCAAGACATGTTTGCTCATTCAAACCTTCATTTATTTTACCTCCTTGTTTTTTCTAAAAAAAAAAATGCACCCTTCAGTACATCCATTGAAACTGAGACTGTACTGGAAGTCACCCAACGTGGGCCATTCTGGTTCTGCATCTCACGATCCTCCCCTCTCCCAGGCCCAGACACCAGGGACCGCTTCAGCCAGGGTCTGGCCCACCAGTGGGTCTACGTTCTCACTGGGAACAGAAAGAGTTCTTGTTCTACATTAAGCCTATTCTCCCAGCAGACTGAATCACTCCTAAATCATCCTCACAGAAGCGTTTCAACATGTTCTCCAAAAGACACGAGCAAAATTCAACCACGGTGGGGTTTTTTTGTGTGTTTTTTTTGTTGTGTCCGAGCCCTGGTCGTAATGACCTTGTTTGCAGCAACCACTGATGCAACTACCAACATGCAACACTTCATGTGTCTTAGCGTCTAGGGCTGCATCAAATACCCTTTTTTGGTCTGCTAAATTGCTGCACTAATCCACACTTGACCGGTGGGGACCTCGTTCTAATAATACTGTAACTGTTAGTTGCTTCTGGAATTCTTTAATTCCTGCTCTCGTCTCTCTGTCCCCCCTCCACACATCCCCTGTGGTGTGGGGGGTTTGAGCTGTCAGCATCTGCCTGGTCATCAGTCTGCCAACGCTGGATCTGGTCGCCAGTGGACATTGATTTGTGGTAGTCTGCCAAAGCTGGATCTAGTCGCCAAGTGGACTTCGGTCTCCCTGACGGACAACAGCGAGTTCCTGGTCCCTTTCCTTATCCACCTATCACCGCCGATCACAGTCCCCAGCCCTGTGGCTACCTCTCCTTAAACCAACATTTATCAACTCCGAGCCAAGTTGAACACTGGATTTTGGTGTTTCAACACCCATTGACACTTCCATGATGTAGGACTATGTTTAGCCTGTGTTCTGCTCCTCTCTTTCACCAACCGTCTCTGGAGGAGGGGATCCCTCATTGAATTGCTCCTCCCAAGGTTTCTTCAATTTTTCTCCACTAGTGAGTTTTTCTGGGAGTTTTTCTTGTCTTCCTTGAGGGTTTAGGTTGGTTGAGGTGCAGTTCTATGGGTGTATGTGAAGCCCTCTGTGACATTGCTTGTAAAAAGGGCTATACAAATACATTTTGATTTTGATTTGATGTGTCAAAGACCACACAGAAACCAAAACATTCTGCCTTTCTACAACACCGTCCTCACAAACCAGCTTCAGACAGATTGGGGCGAATTCAATTCCACTGGGACACCGTGCTGGAACCCAGTCTTCATAGCGGTTGTGCGAGCCGTCAGTCACCCAAGAGTTTTTGGACACGTTGAGTCGGGAGATCTGAGTAAACACCCTGCTCGGGCGCGAGCCAGGTGGATTATTGCTCGGGCCTGTTCCCCACGCGGGAACGTGAAGGTACGGAGACAGGAGCACAGAGCTGGATATCAAACCCAGACATCCAGAGCCTCTCTCTGTGTCTGGCAGAGAAAAACAACTTGAAACAGACGATGTGTCTGCAACAGAGCTCTTGATAATGGGATCTTACGTTACTAGCTCCCACTCTGCTTTAACAGACGCAGCCATGAGGCTTTGCCCGTGCGCTCTGACCATTAGCGGTTTGTTCTAGACAAGAAAACAAAGGCCTCTGCTTTGGCAACACGATTTCTCTTTCTTGGAAAGGGTTCTTTCTTGCGTTCTGATTTTTTTTTGGACAAATGCAGCCGCAGCACGTCATGACCTCATCTGTGACTCGAGGTGGATCCCTCCTTTATACATTTTTGAAGGACGGAATTTCCTGCCACTCTTCCCTGTGTCTCTCTGGATAAATAAGAAACACATGATTTTTTGTTTTTTTTTGTCTTTAGAGGTGGAAAAAGACATTCGCTCAGTGGCTGAGTCTGTAGTTAGGACCATGTAGCAGGTAAAACTCCATCAGTTGTTTTCAGACCATTTCCTTTTGTAGGTAGATGCAATAAAAGTTCTCTTAAACGCAACACTTCATACACAGTAGGAATGATCCCTGATAGCACAGCATTCCTCCCCGATAGATTTATCACCTTAATAGCCCTCCAGACACAAAGAATTCACATCTGAAATTCACCTTCCAAGGCCCAACTGGCGGAGCTTCAAACCCCTGACAGGATGATGTGTGAGATCTCAGACAGAGACACCGTTACAGATTCAGGCTGGTGAAGTGAACAGCCTCTTCTGGCACTACCGCAGTGACTGAGTCCTCCACAGCATGTACTCACAGTGCTTCTTCAAAGTGTAGGCTATCACATGCTTTTCTTCCGGTGAGCAGGTTATCGAATAACTCGTTTGAACCTGTTATATTTTCCGCAGAGGCGGTTTTATGTCTTTATATAAATGTATTTACTCTTTTTACGAAGGAAGATATGTAACCCAGTGTGAAAATACACCCTGTATCATTCAATAGCACGCATAAAAAAAAAAAGACTATTCCGTGAGGTTTTAATAGACTCGATTCTTTTAACCCTTGTGTTATCTTCGGGTCATTCTGACCCATCAGCCGTGTGACCCACCGTCGTATTGCGACAAATTTACCTCATACAAAAACAAAGTGAAGCATTTTCTTTTAACCGTTGGGCTGTCTCAGACCCCCCACATTGCAAAGGTTAAAAAATATATTTTTATTTGTTTTTGTATTGGGTAAAACTGGGTAAACACAACGATGGTTCGTTATGAACCTTTGGGTCGTGTGACCCGAAGGCAGCACAAGGGTTAATAGACCTGAGTCCTGGAGACTGCCTGCTGTAGATGTGACTTACAGGGTTCCTGTGCACCACTTCGGGGTTGTTGACCACAGCAATCAGGGAGATGAGTGTGAGGGCTGAGTTCAGAACGTAGGAACAGAACAGGTTCTTGTGTAACGTGATACGCTGGCAGCTCAGACTCCTGGCAGAGAACAACCAACAAAAACAACATTTGTTAATCAGAGATGAAAAGCATTTACTGTAAGCACGAGCATCAAATATGTGAATTTAAAATGTTGAAACTATCTGTAGCAGTAGTGGGTGACATTAAATACGTTACTGAAGTGTATGGAAAACCTATGGAGACTATATGACCCGTATATTGTCGAAGATCAATTTCCAAATGTACAAAATGTGATATTTGTGAGAAATGAACGCTAAACTCATTTTAAATGAGGAATGTAACAAATATGTCAAATAATGAATAATCAAGATGAAAAATACTGCATTTAGCAAACATCAACATATTTCATTCCACAAACAAGACTTGGCAGTCGTTGATGAAGTAACCGGGACCATAAATAACTATCGGAAAGAAGTCTCTGGCTTCAGATGCCCTGATGAGATATTCAGATGTTCAGTGTTCTGTCAAATGGATTAAACCTGTTGGTTTCCACTTGTATAATGTAGACATGCTGTGTACTTGCAAAAACACACAGTTTGTTAAACACAAAATAGTTTGTTAAACATCACCAGGATTTATATATTATTGATGTCTGAGATAAAGATGAAAGTTATGAATAAACATTACATGAAGATTAGCTAAGAGCTTGTCTAACTTTCTGGTAAGCTCACTGAAGATTCGGCAGTGTATCCAGTCTGAGATGCATAGTGAGTCATGAACTCATCTGTGAAAAGGGTTTCAGAAAATCAAAAGGCCACATCTACATAAAGATGAGTTTGTGAAATTAAAATTATTGGTTAGCAAACTAATGCTTTAAATTTCATGGCAACCACACTCTACTAAAACAAGCAATTAAGGAAAGCTTGAACAGTGTTTACTGGAGTAATTGAGAGAAAATAACTTGCCAAATCAGTGTTTTCTGTCTGAACACTTTCGGTAATTCTTTTTTCATCATTAGGAAACTAATGTGGCAATCTTCCCTCTAAATCTTTTGATTATAGCTTGCTAAATGACAACTTAGCAAGAGTGTTGGAAAGGATTCCCAGATCCCTCATGGTAATTTGAGAGCACTTATCAACTTGTCTTACTGTATGCAGAGACAGATAAAACAGACTAAACCATAGAAGGTTTCTCTGTGTATTTACCATTAGAACACACTCGTTCTCAAAACATCACATGGAATTCAGTAGACATTCTGACATTCTAAGGAAATGCTACCGTCATACAAAGACAGGATGTAATCATACTGTCGAATCACTCACATCCACAACACGATACTGTTTCATGGTACACATTTTAAAAATGCTAAGCTTTTTAGATTAAACCTTTTTAGCTCAAATTTTATTTATATTTTTACAGCTAGCCGGAGTATTTTTATCAGGGAATTCTGGCATTGCTGAAGTGAGCCCATAAATAAGGATAGTGCAGCTGTACCCTGTCAAATACCATTGTGAACTTCACATCTGGAACATGTAAAACCACATTAAGACTTAGAATTTTTAAGAGACCTGACTATAAATACTGAATATTCTCAAATCATTGCTTTGACCATTAAAATAAACTGTAATTGAGATCCTGACTCGTCTGTAGTCGTTGCTGTGTTATATTTTATATACTATTAAACGCTTAAATATATCATCCAGTCACAAAACAACTTTAAGTTTGAGTAAAATGATTAAGTAGCTACTGAGATGTGCACGCTTGATACTGCAGGGGCTGTCCTGGCTGTATTTAGCAGGTAGAACATTCGCAGGAAATTCAAATTTTTCCCAGCTCGTCTTCTTGTGGTCAACAGCTGCTTTGGAGAACAGTTGACCCGAGCATTGCTGAATCCACGGGATTCTTAAACACATTAAAATATCTCCAATTGCAGATCAGATTACTTTGCCAAACATGAACTTTCCCCTCAAAAAACATAATGGTGCATAAAAAGTTTTTTTTTTGTGTATCTTGTTTCAAACCAATATGGACTCAATATAAATCTAAATCTTGCTGGTATACAGTCGCTGTGGATAAAAATGACATGAGAAGGTTTGATATCCATTATATGATCTAATATCTCTTTAAAACACGGTCATATTCTCATCCTGCAGGTCAGGCCTGGCTCTCACACACCTCTTCTACTCCTGTGACGCTGAACATGAACTCCCTGCTCACCTCATCGCTCCTTCCCTGCTCACCTCATCGCTCCTTCCCTTCCCTGCTCACCTCATCGCTCCTTCCCTGCTCACCTCATCGCTCCTTCCCTGCTCACCTCATCACTCCTTCGCTTTGCACTGTTTCCAATTAGCTGCGCTGTTTTCAGAGTGCACGCTAAAGATCCGATGACTCAAAGGTCTTGACCTCACACAGAACCCTGTGAAATGACTCTGCCGAGAAAGTGGTTATGTGGCAAACTAAGTTGGCATGAAATTGAGGACACCAAAACCACAAGGAAGTGACGTCACTGCATCTAGACATGGCAGATCCCACGGCACAGGAAGTGACATCACTGCATCTAGACATGGCAGATCCCACGGCACAGGAAGTGACATCACTGCATCTAGACATGGCAGATCCCACGGCACAGGAAGTGACATCACTGCATCTAGACATGGCAGATCCCACGGGACAGGAAACACTAGAACCACTGCAGTATGCCAAACAGCTAGCACGCCACTTTCAGAGCCTCGTACGGCACTGTACTACACAAATGTCCATTAGCTGTATATAACAACATGGAAATCAGATGTTTTGAAGACACAACAGGAATACAGACTCTGGCTCAAAGGAGTAAAGGAGTAATACCTGAAGTAGAAGAATATGACCAGAGAGATGAGCAGGGAGGCGATGGACAAGGCGTGACCCACGATGGCCATGTAGAAGAGAATATACGCCATCTGAGAGGAAACAGAGAACCACATGAACACCAGGAGGGTACTCACACAACCTGTCATCTCCTTGTCATCTGTCCTCACTGGCACGGCACATTTTCAGAAGACAGACTTTGTAGTTTCTAATCCTTTTGGTGTTTTCAGACTTAGTAGTAACTCATGAACCAGGGGCGTTTCATTTAACACGAAAACAGCAAATCTGTCCCCCCCACCCCCACCCCATACACACTTATAAAAGAAGAAAATAAAATTATGTTTAACAGCCGCATCCTCAGTTGTCAAAACCTGACCCACCCACATTTGAAAACCTAATCCCCTGTCATCCACGCACACAGTCCCAGCTGGGTTTGACGTCTCCTCACCTTCAGCTTGTATTTGGTTCCTGAGTTACAGAGGGTGTAGTTTGACCAGGTCCTATTGCTCTCAGGGTGCCGGAACCATTGACCATTCTCTCCGCAAAACTTGGTCACCTTTTCTGACGTACAGAAAGAAACGTGCGATCCCGGGAGAGACACACGTTAAGAGAGGCGCTCCAACTTCAAAACCCTCTTGCAGAGCTCCCTGCGGCTCCTCCATTTGAAGAGATGAATAATTCAATTTCACGTATGAATATTTAGAACCTGAATCCTCTTTTAATGTAGTCTAATGTTGGAGCTAAGTGCTGAATTTCTCATGAGGAGTTAACAAGCCTTAAGAGGGCCTGCCCAGGTTCGTAGGATGAGGCGGGATAAAGGGGTGGGGGGTGGGGGTGGGGGTGGGGTATTCCTTCTCGTTACCTGTGGTGTCGAAGTCTCTGAAGTAGTTGGGGCAGTGTTGAGAAGTGAAGGTACCAGAAGGGGTGTCGTCCCAGCAGAGCCAGCCATCCCAGGTCCTGTTACAGTACACACCTGCCCCACCAACACACCTGTTACAGTACACACCTGCCCCACCAACACACCTGTTACAGTACACACCTGCCCCACCAACACACCTGTTACAGTACACACCTGCCCCACCAACACACCTGTTACAGTACACACCTGCCCCACCAACACACCTGTTACAGTACACACCTGCCCCACCAACACACCTGTTACAGTACACACCTGCCCCACCAACACACCTGTTAAAGTACACACCTGCCCCACCAACACACCTGTTACAGTACACACCTGCCCCACCAACAAACCTGTTACAGTACACACCTGCCCCACCAACACACCTGTTACAGTACACACCTGCCCCACCAACAAACCTGTTACAGTACACACCTGCCCCACCAACAAACCTGTTACAGTACACACCTGCCCCACCAACACACCTGTTACAGTACACACCTGCCCCACCAACACACCTGTTACAGTACACACCTGCCCCACCAACACACCAAACATACCCAGTTCAAGACCTGGTGACGGCACAACTGTCCACTAAACACACTTCTATGTTGACCTTCAGATGGCCTGTCCTTTAAGTATAACATTTCTTAGCTTGAATTAGATGTGCCACTAAGACACAGTAAGAGTGTTCACTACCTGATCTGTTGTAAGGCTGGTCTCTGTGCATCTTCTCAAAGCACTTGTACTGTCCATCGATGATCTTCTTCCTCTCCTCCTCTTTCTGGGTGGCCATGGGACTGACCCTGCTCTCCAAGGTGGGCTCAGGGTTCGAAACTCCCTGGGTCGTGCCCACCTGAGACGCACACAAACACGAGAGGGAGACGAACTAAACATCTAAACACATCAGAACGTTTTCATGTAACATCAAACAAGAATGTGGACATATTTACATATCTATATACTTTTAATCTACAAATCCTTTTTTTTATATGTCATATGTACATCTAAATATATGTATTGATATCAATGATTACAATATTTGAAGTTTGTTCAATAGCCACATCTCTGCTATAATATATTAAGGTTTTTACATTTTCATCCTAGCTATTGAACAAACTTTTGTTATATCGTAATCATTGATATTAATACATATATTTAAATGTACATATGACAACAAGTACAGACGACATACACAGTGTCCACAGTCCAGATGAGCATCTGTCTGGCTGTACTCCACAACTCTCTCAGCTTCTGTTGGTCCGTTAATCACAGGAAACCAATCAATCTCCAATTACCTTAAATTTGTCCTTGGAGAGCGCCTGACAATCAGACCAGGTCTTATTAATGGCGGGACTCTGGACCCAATTACCAGATTCATCACAATATTTTGACACTTTCAGGGGGGAAAAAAGAAAAGGAAAGAATGTCAGAGGTAATTGTTAGCGATGTCATTTCAGCTCTGAGTAATGTCTGCTAGTACCTGAGGAATCCATCAGTTGGCTAATCAAGGCTGGACACGATGATGGTATTTCTCTACTGTCTGATAACTGCAGCAAAACGGCTTGCCTCTGGGGAGACTTATAAATACCTCATTAACTTCCATAAGCTGACTAAGTCTCCATGCTGTATGAGAGGTAAAAGTGCCGGATAAATGCAGAACATTTATAAAATATAAACAATACAACTGGCTTTACCATCTTGTTCAGTGTCAAGCGCACCATAAACCTCTTTTTAACTAAATGTAATTTGTTTAAAGCATTTATACACCAGGCGTTTATCTAGTTGTGGTAAAGAGGTTATGAGAAATGGGTATTTATGAAGCCTCGGAAGTTCATTAGCAGTGGGAAAAGAATCGGCAGAGGTTTTCAAGTTGATTTAACGTGCAATTTCTTTCCGCAACAAGAGCTGAGTTTAACCCAGAGTTATAGTGTTGGCTGCAGACAGACGAAGCAACGAGACCCAAGTGAGATCCCCTTGTTCCCATCACAAACCAGCCTAACCCAGCTCTCCATCCTCTCCTAAAAGATAATCCCCTATTCTGCATCTCGGTCCCACTCTGCTCACACTAACCCCACTCTCACAGCCAGGATCAACTGACGATTCCCCTCAATCCCAGTTTCATTCCGCTGAAAATGTGTCCAGGCTTCCAACCTGGATGTACCCAAACAGCACCCTTGTTAGCCCGCCGAGCTAAAGAGGTCTCTGGGGTGAGTCTGGATGAGGTGATTATTTCAGCTTCGTCTCCTGGTGCTGCACAGGAGGACCCAGGCGTCCACACCATCATCTCCTGTCAGCTCCCCACCGCTCCTATCCTCCACTACCCACCCTCCACAGATTGGATCGTTCATCAGTGTCTCTCGAGGAGGATTAGATCAAAAACCTATTCCAGAAAACTTTCCCAACTTCCTTTCTGGCTCTTCATAGCTGTGAAGGAGCACAGGGCCGGTCTCCAGAGAGACCATCAGAGCCTGAGGGACTGAGTGACTGATGGGAGTCTGGTCTCACCTGTTGAGTTCAGACCTGGGTCGCCGGGGCAGGTTTGAGTAGCGTAAGTCCCAGCAGGGGTGTCTTCCCAACACAGCTCTCCATCCCACACTCGCCCACAATACACACCTGCAGAAGAGAAAGTTCTGGGGAATCTGTCCACTTATACTACCTACGTAAACACACTGGTTGGGAAAGTCTGCATTCTACCTGAGAAACATCCCAGAGTTGTATTCATGTTGCTACTTCAGTCTTAAAACATCAGAAACATCCGAGAGAGCTGGATTCATGTTGCTAAGACAGCTGTCAAGCACATGACCTTAACTGAGTTAAGATGTTCCTGACTGCTGGAGACATACTTCGTGTCTGTCAGGTAATACTAAGGGGTATTACAAGGTAGGATTTAAACCTGCGACCTTGCGATCTGGAGTCAAATGCTTCAAAAACCGACACGCCCCCACAGACCACTAAGATAACCGTCGAGGGAGACTTGATTCACTCTTTGTACGTCGCTCTGGATAACAATGAAGACATTAGCCTACTTGTAACACAGAGGTTACAGTGTCAACTCCGCTACTGTCTCTAAAAGCTCCGCGTAATCCAATCTGAGCCTCTCCTTTAAGAGGTGAAATGTGATTAGAGCTTCACCTGTCCTGCTGTGCGTCTGTGCTCGGCTCGACAGCTCCAGACATCGGTATTGACCCTCCGTTGTGTCGCGGCCCTCGCCCTCTGTGGCGGTCAACACCGGCCTGAGTGATGTGTCTGGAGGGAGATCGTGTTGGGCCACTGTTTCAGTCTGTGAAAACAACAACCACAATCTTACCTCAGCTCAGGACAAAACACAACACCGAGAATGGCTCTCGTGTTGCTCATGGGGCTACTTCAGATGGGTCTGAGAGGAATTGGCTAGTAGCGTCACGGCTTATCGAAATCAACAACGAGGCTTTGTTGTTTTGACTGTGAAATTTGCTAGGTACTATGGTCTAAATTGATTGGACACATACAGCACACAGTCAAGCGCACAAAATAAAACAAGTGCTTAGCAGTTTAGGTACACAATTACCAACTGGATTTCTTCAAACGCTGTACAAGTTTGTTTGAGAATTCATAGCGTGAAAGCACTTCTCCTGCCCTATCATTGTGGTTCATGAAGAGGCTGAACTAGGCCGCCTTTGTGTGTGTTGAGCAGCTTATCGTTATAATGGCCCTCGCCCACAAAGACGAGGATAGAATAAAAATTCAAACAGCATCTTTGTCGGGCGTCGCTACTCCAGGATGACTCATCGCGCTGCTTCTTCTGAGAAAAGGAAGCCACTTGGCTCGGTCCTTTCAGCCGCTTCACTTTTCATTAATTCTGCATGAATATTAACATAAATGCTCAGAGAGATTGTCCTGGAACTGGTTCTAACGCTCTTCTTCCTTTGTTTAATTGCCGATATCACTTTCCTCTTCTCTCTCTCCCTCTTTCTCCACTGGGACGCGTTTCCGTAGAGAATGCAGGAGGCGCGTGCTGCTTTCCACTTAACTCTCCCGGCGAATTGTTCCGACATGACCCTTTAGAGTCGCACAATCTCTAAAAAGGTCAATAAGACACAAACACCTCAGTGGGATGGATCGAGTTTGTTCGGGGAGCGTGTTGGTGCCGATGCTGTCCCATGTAGCAGTTTAGCAGCCGTACATATGATGTCACTCCAAACATTGAAGTAAATGACGTCATACATACGACCACTAGGCCACCACCACTTTCAGAGGACTCGACCTGAGCGGAAGAAACCAAACAACAGGTGTTGTTTTAGTTTCTGACGCGGTCAGCCCCAGGAGATTAGGTCAGTCCACGCTGTCCCAACAGCTGCTTGGAGGAATGGAGACTTTACAGCCGCGATGGGAAACGCATAAAGCACAATAACGGTTTATAAACGCAGAGAAGGTGCCAGTAACAGAACATTATTCTTTTCTAAGAATGTTTTTGGGGGTCTTTTATTTTTTGCTTTATTGAACAGAGACAAGAAATGAAGAGGAGAGAGAGAAGGGAAGACAGAAATGCAGAAATGCCCGGAGACAAAATCAAACCCAGGTCACTGCATTAGATCCGCAGCCAGCATGACCACACCCTACCCACACAGTAACCTCAATGATGTGAGGGAAGTGCATTCAGTCAGGCATAATCCACCATGTTACAACGTCCTTGTAACATTCCCACCAACACAACAGAAACAGGCAGATTCAGACACATTTATTATCATGACATCGTTAAAAGCTCCCTCATTGGAAAATGCAACATTAGTCGATGTCTCATCAGCTTGGAGCTAGCAGTGATTGATGTTTCTCAAAAATAACAAACCAACTGACTAACACAGGCATCGTGAAACGGAACAGTGCAATAAAACTGCCTCTATAACACGTTATATCTTTTGTCATAGGATGTAGACCATACACACACAATAATTCCAGAACTGTAGTGTCATGGCTCAGAGATCATGTAACTCCTCATTACCAAACTACAGGAATTACAGTGAGCAGATTAATAAACTGCATGAAATAAATCTTTCAGGTTTTTGCTGAGCCTCAACAATCACTCGACCCAAAACAATTGACTCCAACATTTGGTCAAATTAATGAAAGCTTTGCATGTTACTGTGAGAAAATGATTACTTTCTGATGCAACATTATAACTGATTAATGAGAACAATTATAGCACTGGGAAAATAAGGTTAAACTCACCAGTACAGAGCACAGGACCAAACAAAGAACAGAAGCCGACTCCATCCTGCTGTCACACAACTACACCTGTGGACATGCAGGGAAGAACATGAAGAGGAAATCGTTATTATGATTCATTTGAATTTGAACAGAAAAATCGTTTCTAAACTTATTTTACACCCTAAAATTGACTGGACACACAAACAGAATCAGGTTATTTGTGGCTGAGGAGATACCTTGTAGATATGATGCACTCTGGGGCCAGGTGCATTACCACAGTGCACCGGGTCAAAGTGCTGTGTTGGATCCTGTCTGCTTGTGTATATGCATGCGTGTGTGTACATAGATATGAACACATGAAGACTTCCTGTTTCCTGTTTCTTTGTGTGTTTGTGTGTGTGTACACAGTATGTTTGTGTCTGTGTATGTGCCTACATGTACGTGTGTGCGTGTGTTTATTCAATCTCTTCTCTCGTCTTTGATCTCCAATTTTTCATCTTGCTTTTCTTTTCCTGTGTGCGTGCGTGCACACATACACCCACACACACGTATCAATTCAAACACACTTTAAATGCACGCACGCACACAGGAAAAGAAAAGCAAGATGAAAAATTGGAGATCAAAGACGAGAGAAGAGATTGATTAAACGCAGCAGAAGACAGGATGAGACACGATCAGAGTTCTTCCACCTACCAGCCAGCCCACCCCTCCTACAGCTGCTGAGCTTCCCCAGGGAAGGGGGTCTGTGAGGGGGGTTAGGAATCTACCTGGTCCCCCTGCTTTGGCCCCTAGCCTGTATGTGCCTCTGTGTCTGCCTGTTTGTCTCCCACAGAGAGGCAAAGCAACCTAAACTATTTGGCTCTCCCCGCATACATAACCTGGAGCAGAGAGAGCTAGTGCGTCGTCTTAATGACCTGCTGTTATAATAAACCGTTGAAACCATTTTTGGTTCCAGCACAGCCGTTCCTCCTGTCTGGGGCAAAGCTGGGAGTCTTAGGATGCAGCCGGCACTTTCCATGGAAGGCTGACAGATTTCACATTACATTCAATTCCCTTAAGAAAGGAACAGCTGATTATTTGTGAGTGTTTTGTGAGTGCCAGAATGTTCTCCCACTGTCTCACATGTCATGCCCATGAAAAGCTTTTATATAGGGTCTGAATAGAACCAAGTACATTAGATATATACCATCTACTCCATGACACACTCAGTCCCTGGGAATTAGAGCAGAAATCCTAACTCCAGACCAGAGCAAGTCACGTACTGTACATATGACAGTGGAGAATGTGGTTTGTTACATTGTGTGTCAGGAAACTACCCACAAGAACATTCTGATGACTCGACGTTCTAATATCCTTGTTCAGACGGACGATGTGCAGATTGACAACAGTGTTGATGACTCAGAATGTGGTGGATCTCAACAGGAAGCAGCAGTCACATACATTCAGAGAGATCTGAGAAGATCTTCGGGACAGGGTCAAACGATTCAAATGCTCAAAAAAGCATGTTGTCACTATAAATGGCCAAAACAGGAATCAACAGGGCCAACAGGCGCGAAGGACGAGATTGATCGCAGGCGACTGCCAGGGATCAGAGAATAGGCACTTATCTGGCTTTGAGCTTCACTGTGTGTACAGAGCCTTCCCTCAGATTTGACTTCTCTGTTTCGCAGGCTTCCTAGGAAGGCGGCTGGGAGTG
The DNA here is from genome assembly GCF_038355195.1 of Osmerus mordax. Lineage (NCBI taxonomy): Eukaryota > Metazoa > Chordata > Actinopteri > Osmeriformes > Osmeridae > Osmerus > Osmerus mordax. The sequence continues at coordinate 13,486,333 of NC_090067.1, forward strand.
TGTGTGTGTGTGACAGCAATGACGGTGTGTGTGTGTGGTTTTTCATTTCAGGTGCTGGTGTGTTTGAGTGTGTGTGTGTGTGTGTGTGACAGCAATGACGGTGTGTGTGTGTGTGGTTTTTCATTTCAGGTGCTGGTGTGTTTGAGTGTGTGTGTGTGTGTGTGTGTGTGTGTGTGTGTGTGTGTGTGTGTGTGTGTGTGTGTGTGTGTGTGTGTGTGTGTGTGTGTGTGTGTGTGTGTGTGTGTGTGTGTGTGTGTGTGTGTGTGTGTGTGTGTGTGTGTGTGTGTGTGTGTGGGGGCGACAGAGAGGGAGTGAATGACTCTAACCCTAAACTGAGTCTCCGCAGGATGAATGGTAGCAGAGGCCTCATCAATACTTCGGGCTCTGCGCTGCTGAAGGGAATTCCCAGCCATTATAGTCAGCAGTGACAGAGAGATTCAGCTGAGGTGAAGGACAGAAACCATCGACTATACCATCGCCTGTGTTTCATATGTGTGTGTGTGTGCACATCAGTACAAGTCTGACAGTTCACACAGTTCGGAAGTGACTGCTTGCTCTCCAAACTACATAGAAAATCAATTTCCCGACCATTACCCAGTTCAATTCCCAGGCACACATTAGCTAGATTGCCCCAGGCCTTTCCACTTTTAGATGCCACAATGATCTCCGTCTAGGCAGAGTTATAGAATATAGAACCAGGGGTTTTCAGTATACTATGGTACAGTCAGTGCATGTGTTAGTTGGGGAAAGAGCAACTTAGTTTGAAATGAGGACACTGGATAATTATAACAATAGCAATCAGTTTTTAATCTATAAGTAATGTTTACCACTTTGTTGACTACCAGGTTTAAATATATTCTTTTTTTTTTTTTTTTTTTTTAGATTGTCGTGTATTATGTTTGTGTGATTAACTTCCTTCATCTGTTTTGATGGAAAATGTGTTGAATATTATGTATTCATTATTTTTTATCAGTTTATCATCCTGCTCTGTTATCACTGTTAGACCGCCTGAGAAAATTCATTTCGTGATTGAAAGCAGACCAAAATAAATTTGCTTTAAAGTTAATACAGGGAGCTCAACAGAAGACCCCACTATCCCCCCGTAGAAAAAAGGTTTTCATCTTGGAGGAAAAAACATATTTTTCAAAGCCGGGGGAATGTCTCCCAGTAAAATACAGAATTACACCTTGGCTGGTCTGTCTGTTTATCACCCTGTCTGTCTCCATGCCTGCCTGTCTGTCTGTCTCCATGCCTGCCTGTCTGTCTGTCTCCATGCCTGCCTGTCTGTCTCCATGCCTGCCTGTCTGTCTGCCCTGGCTCCATATTCCCAGCTGGCAGCTTCTATTGTGACACGTCTCCTTGCCACCTAATCGGTCTCTCATTCTGGCCTTCGAAGATAGAAATGGAGAGATAGATAAAGAGGGTTAGAGAGGAAGACAGCAAGCAAGATATGGAAAGACAGAGAGAGAGTGAATGAGATGGAGAGAGAGAGGAGAGACAGAGAGAGAGACGGAGGAGAGACAGAGAGTGAGCAAGGAAGAGAGAGAATAAGACGGAGAGAGAGACAGAGGGGAAGGAGAGAGAGAGTAAAAAGAGAGACAGCAAGAAAGAGAGACAGAGGAGAGATAGAGGAGAGAGAGAGAGAATCCACATGCAGCGCAGCTGGTCCCAGATGATCAGACACATCTTCAGCATCCTGAAAGCCAAGAAGGTTGAACTTACGGGCATATAAAAAGAGAAATGGAAACCATGCAACAATAGGAAAGTGACTGAAGCAAAACAGCAAGTGAGAGTTGTTTATCACACAGCCGTCCTCTCCTTTACAGCTTCCATGTCACCACAACTTTATGGGTTCAGAGCTGCTGGTTGGGATGAAAAGAGAGAGCCCTCTAAGATGAGAGATCCATAATGTGGGTCTGGTTCACAGACCCGAGAGAAGCTTTACGAGCTTGTAAAATAAAACTGCTGCTTTCTCCCTCTCTCTCTCCCCCCTCTCTCTCCCCTCTCCCCTCTCTCTCTCTCCCCCCCTCTCTTTCTCTCTCTCTCCCTCTCTGTCTCTCCCCCTCTCTCTCTCATATCATGCGTATCAATCAGAAAAGTAAATAGAATTTGTAAACTTTCCAGCTGAGCGCAGATTTATAACAGAGATATTTGTGCTGTGTTCAGAATAAACCTGATTCGCAGGGGCTTGGCTCCAATAAGCATGAAGACTTCCTGTTCCCACCTCCAGTTTTCCTCATCAACAACGAAATGAACAACTAATTACTTGGTTTTCGGTCTCTGAAGAAAATCGAGAAAAGGTCTTTAGATGAAAGCTTCTGAAAAGAGAAGCGATCGTGTTATGTTCGCCAGTGCGGGTCAAACCACTTCAGTACCTGTCACCTTCCATTGTGTCATGTACACGACTATTCAGCCAAGGACGGCTAACAAATCGAAAATCACTCCTTGAATTCAGAGTCAAAGCATTAAGCTGCTGCTAAGTTCAAACCCTTCGCCCTCCAAGACGAGGGCCTTTCGTACACTCAGCGGGGGGTCTTGAGGGTCACTCTTACATCTGACAGCAGATCTACAGGTTCAAAACCCCCTCTGTACAAGGCTTTTGATCACAGCTGAATGAAAGCATGATTGTTATTATTGTTGTTGTAATCATAGCGTCCTGCTGGCACTGTGAGCACACAACTCCCAAATGAACAATGTTCATCTTTCCTGACCTTGGTATTTCTGATCACAACCGTGGCATTTCTGGATGACCTGAGGGTGGAGGTGCTCCCAGGACAAAACGGTTCAGGTTCAAGGAAAGTTCAGACGGAACAAAGGACACGGAAGACTGCATCTCTCCTCATATCAGGGGTGGTCGATAGGAGCTTTGTTGCCAATAGCAACAGTTGAGCTTTCCAGGTAAAGTGTGTTCCGTTTGCTTTCCTGCCTTCTCCCTCGGACCACCCGCCGAGAGACGTTCCGTCACGTTCCGTCACGTTCCGTCCGGCCCTACTGGGGAACCTCACCTGTTCTTCCCTGATCGAGGAACATCCAAGATCATGAGAGCACGATCCTTAAACTCTTGACAAGGAACATGTACCCACATTCACTGAATCAGCTTGTGTCCACAGAAGAAACAACAGCTTTTAAAAGTATAACAAAATACATAAAGCATGAAGATGATCAGTTTAGTCTGATAGTGATGAAGATGCATGTTAGTGTGTTGATCAGCAGTAGTTAAACGAGGGGCCACTAGCTAGCTCTCCAGAAACACCCCTCACCCAACATGAGCAATAACTGCCATAAGGCTCATGTGATGAGTGGATGAAGAAGGAAAAATCCCTTTAGTGCTTATATCACCGAGCTGAAGTCTGACAATCCTTGAGGATGAGGATATTTTCGAATACCGAATGTTGAAAGTCGTCTGCGGCTCGTTTTGCTTTGGTACTAATAACACTAGCTAGCTGTGTACAAAGCAGCTCATTATTTCGTGCTAAGCTGATGCGGCATAGATAATCAAACCATTCTCCATCTGTAAAGTCTCCGCCTGTCATTTTGGTGTAAATGCCATAAATTGTATAATAGTAATTGTGTCGTAGAATAGTTTTGCTATTCAATTGTACAACACGATGGATTTGCTACCCAATTGTATTGTATAATAGCTTTGCTGTTCAGTTGTTTGAAGTTAGCAGTACATCGTGCAATTCACAAGCTTGATGTGCTTGTCACAGTAAACAAATAATTTATGAAACAAAGCAGCCACAGCCAATACAAAGGTCCTTGGCTCTCTGAACACAAGTACTGCATCTGAAGTAGGTAAACAACCAGAGCTACGCTGTCTTTTTACAATAGCCGCAATTAGCTCACTCAAGCTGTTGAGTAGACGAAAATGTTGATGTTTTAAAAATGTATTTGGCTTCATCTTCAGCAGTGTGCTCTGGGTGCAGCTGTGGAACATACAGAGAGGACCGACATTGCGTGAGGGGATTAAGCGTTGCACATTGACTGTCCTTCACAAGACACGGAGCAGATTATTTCAAAAGTGTTTGTTACAGTCGTGCAAACGTCAATTTGGATAAACAGTCGAATAATATATGTTGACTGTTGAGGAAGGGCTCTACGACTATTTAATGATTTCCTGGATTAATTCAATGTTTTTTTTCACTGTCGTCTATCAGCCTGGCATGAGGAGTATTTCTGGGGCAAACAAAAATAGAACTGTGGAAAGGCAGAGTCTTCTCTCTCTCTTTTTCTCTCCCTCTCCAATTTCCCCCTCTCTCCAATCTCTCTCTCTCTTTCTCTCTCTCTCTCCAATCTCCCTCTCACTCCAATCTCCCTCTCTCCAATCTCCCTCTCTCTTCAATCTCCTTCTCTCCAATCTCCCTCTCTCTCCAATCTCCTCTCCATTCTCCCGCTCTCTCTCTCTCCAATCTCCCTCTCTCCAAACTCCCTCTGTCTCTTTCTCTCTTTATCTCTCTGTCTCTCTCCATTCTCTTTCTCCTCAGTGGAGCCTTGTTCATTTCCTTTTTGGCTTTTTGAAAGTGTACATCTTATCTGTCAGCCGATGACATTTGCTTTTCCCTCCAAAATGCCAGACAGCCGAGGACCGATGAAGAATGACACCCGGCATCCCAGCTGCCAGCACTCTGGGCCTGGGCAGACACAGGGAGGAGAACCAGGGCTCTGGGCCTGGGCAGACACAGGGAGGAGAACCAGGGCTCTGGGCCTGGGCAGACACAGGGAGGAGAACCAGGGCTCTGGGCCTGAGCAGACACAGGGAGGAGAACCAGGGCTCTGGGCCTGAGCAGACACAGGGAGGAGAACCAGGGCTCTGGGCCTGGGCAGACACAGGGAGGAGAACACACACACAGTCTGGGCCTGGGCAGACACAGCGAGGAGAACACACACACAGGACAGAAGAAGAAGAGAAGGGAAGAAGACACAAGAGAGCCAACAGCTTCTTCATATCTGGATATCAAAGTCGCTCAAAACGTTTTTTGGAACGTCTCTCAGAGATGTCCGTCAGCCAGCAGGCCCAAACGTGGTCCTGTCAGCCCCACTCCACCAGGCCTCATAAACGATGTCAGATAAAGAATCCTGGATGCAGAGCCTCCTCCAGGTAGAGGCTCGGCCCTGTCCACAAGCATTAGGAGTGAGGGATCATTCAAATCATGGATAAAAGATAAGCCCTGAGGGGTCGAAGGGCCAGGAAGCAGGACAGATTATGGACCCCAGAGGACTGGAGAACAGAGCAAAAGGCCAGAAATCAGACTTAATCCCACTCAATCTAGATATGGAAAAACACAGGTTGGAAAAGCAACATGCTGGAGAAAACTGAAGACGCTAGTGTGTGTGTGTGTGTGTTGCTCGTTCGTAGTCAGTGGAACTCTTCCTGAGATGGATGTAGAGGAGGCGGAAGAACAATAAAAACGACGGAAATAGAATGGAGAGAGTAGATGGAGGAAAAGAACAGCAGTCAACTCAATGAAGACCCCAGGGCTGTATCCTGTCTGATCCAATACACACAGAACACCCACACACACATGCAGATACACCACACATACCACACAAATACACACTACAATCCCCATGGAGAACAATACAATTGTTTTGTTATTTTCCTCCACACTAAATTATTTTTCATCGTAGGAAAATCTTTTATAGATGTAAACGTAGATCTGGTGAACGGTACACTCTAAATGAAATTAACCTCGACCACAATACCACAAGATCCCTTGATCACGTACTGTAAAAACACAATTACCAACCCCGACGCAGAGATAATGTGGTTAACGCGCGTTCTGAAACATCACACAGGAAGAGACTACTACAGCTTCATTGTTTTCTGTTGAAACGGAGTCAGGAAACAGTCAGCTACGCGAGAGGCTTTCGTTGGAAGATGGAGTGAATGTGGAGAAGAGAAGGAGAAAGGGAGAGGAGGAGGGAAGGAGAAAGGGAGATGAGGAGGGAAGGAGAAAGGGAGAGAAGGAGAGAAGGAGAAAGGGAGAGGAGGAGGTAAGGAGAAAGGGAGAGAAGGAGAGAAGGAGAAAGGGAGAGGAGGGAAGGAAAAATGGAGAGAAGGAGAAAGGGAGGAGGAGAGAAGGAGGAGAAAGACGACCCAGAGGCTCCAGTCGAACAGTGTGTGTTTTCAACTGATTGTTTTTTTGTTTCCCAGCTGCACGCCACTCAGCTGAATATACTGTTGTTCCTGTCTCTACCCCATCCTCCCTCCTCTCCATCACTCTCACTCCCTAAATCTCTCCCCATTCACCTGCTCACATGACCCCGGGTGTGTGTGTGTTTGTATACTTGAATACCCTGTGCGAGAGCATGACTGTTTTACACTTTCATAGACACATTAGCCCAAAAAGGTAACTCATCCCTTTACTGTGTGTGTGTGTGTGTGTGTGTGCACAAATGCGCTTTTGTGCTTGTGTGTGTGTGTGTGTGTGGTGTATCACCAGGGCATTGTGAGGATGGTTAATCTTTGAAGTATTTTCAGTAGCAGCTAGAGGAACGCATCCTAACTCTGCATGAAAAGCCTGTTTTGCACACCCGGTTTGCACACCCAGTTCGCACACCCAATTTGCACACCCAGTTTGCCCAGGAGAAAAAGACATGGGGGCTGTGCTACTGTAGCTCGTGTAGGGAGTCAGGTGGCTGAGCGGTGAGGGAATCGGGCTAGTAATCCGAAGGTTTCCAGTTCGATTCCCGGTCATGCCAACTGATGTTGTGTCCTTGGGCAAGGCACTTCACCCTACTTGCCTCGGGGGAATGTCCCTGTACTTACTGTAAGTCGCTCTGGATAAGAGCGTCTGCTAAATGACTAAATGTAAATGTGTAGTGAAGACATCCTCCACTGATTCTCACCATCACAGAAGTTAGCATCTAACCGCGAAGGCAGGAATCTTCGAGTCAGTATTTCTGCAGGTCTATGGCTCAATTGTCTCAATAACCGGGTGCTGTCCAAAGTTAAAATACAGCAGGTGTCTTGGTCAGGACCCAAGAGCGTGCAGTGTTGAAGTGTGATGCTGTTTGAATGAGCGGTTCGCGATAAATCAATATAAACACTTTTTCCTCTATAGAAGGTGGAGCCAAGGACCACTCTGGTTTGGTATCCCTCCACTCAGCAGAACACGCTCCGAGACCCATGTTTGCCAGATTAGAAAACGATCATTCAAACGGGTTCTGCACCAGTACAGATGGAATGTGTGGAACCCAGATACCCCCCGGTTCCAGGGTTTTAGGAAGGGACAATTGTTTGTAGCAAAAGGGTAACAGACTGCATGGTAGTTATTATATTCCTCTCTATCTCTGTCATTCATTTTCAGACAGTATCGCCACAGAGGCCAGAGGCTATGTCGAAGGCACTCAAGTGAGGACTGTGTCCAATATTTACCAACCGAAAGTAAAAGAGCAACTACTTCCTACTCCTCAAAGAAATAAACAGCAAACCTAATAAAAGTTCAACCATACGTGACGTCTCCATCTTTAGATCCGAAGAACCTGTAAAGGGGCGATGGGTGGGGGTAGAGAGAGTGTGTGTGTGTGTGTGGGGGGGGGTGTCCCTGAGATGTGAAAGGGAAAGAGGGAGGGAGAGAGGGGGCTGTAAGCGACAGGGCTGCCTGTCATTAGCTCCCCAATCCCCTGAGAGAATAGAGCCGGCTCATGGTGACCCAGGCTGACCCAGGATCTAATGACATCGTTAGGAGAGCAGAGGGGATGACAAAGGCACATTTCCAAAACTGGATAATAAAGTTGATATCAAAGGTTTGCATGCTGCCCCTGGTGGTGAGGTTAGGATGCTGCCCCTGGTGGTGAGGTTAGGATGCTGCCCCTGGTGGTGAGGTTAGGATGCTGCCCCTGGTGGTGAGGTTAGGATGCTGCCCCTGGTGGTGAGGTTAGGATGCTGCCCCTGGTGGTGAGGTTAGGATGCTGCCCCTGGTGGTGAGGTTAGGATGCTGCCCCTGGTGGTGAGGTTAGGATGCTGCCCCTGGTGGTGAGGTTAGGATGCTGCCCCTGGTGGTGAGGTTAGGATGCTGCCCCTGGTGGTGAGGTTAGGATGCTGCCCCTGGTGGTGAGGTTAGGATGCTGCCCCTGGTGGTGAGGTTAGGATGCTGCCCCTGGTGGTGAGGTTAGGAGCTGGCAGTAGCTGGCATACTGGAGAAGATTGGTTGGAAGACTAAGTGGAGACTAGGCACTGCCTGGGGTTGTTACTTGCCAGAACAGTGTTTCCTCCTAGATGGTAGCCACATGGCTCAGAGAGAGAAACATCAATATTTTCAGCAAGGCAATCCTCTGAAATGGAAATCACACCGTTTTGATTTCAGAGCTGCTTTTTTTCAGGTTTCATTCCTCGAAGCTTGCTAAATCTGCTTTGCACTGCTGTGAAACTCATAATATTCCCAAACTGCACTTATGATTCAATTTGTGGAAACAGTAATTAATTAAGTCGTTGAGAGCTGAGACCGTACATGGTTATTAAGATAATTAACAAGGAGTACTACAGAACTGCTGTTTACAGGAAGATAAGTAGCTGGCCAACAACAACCCTAGTGGTGGTCTGACCTCCTGCTGCATATCCCTCCGCCAGCCCTGAAGAGGAAGTGGTAACACTCTTCAGAAGGATCTGTTTTAACAGCTTCCTGATTGGTTGATCTGGTGGTCAGTGGGATCACAGTAGGTGATTTCTTGAGAAGCTGTGTGTGTGGGTGTAAGTGTGTGGGTGTGTGCGTGTATTCAGTGGCTAACTAGGGGAATTTTATTCACAGCAAGGAAAAATAGGTTGTTCAGGTTACTCCATTCCACCTCTCTTTCTCTCTCTCTTCCTCTCACACTCTCACTCTCTCTCTTCCTCTCTTTCTCACTCTCTCTCTCTCTTCCACTCCCCCTCTCTCTCACTCTCTCTCTTCCTCTCTCTCTCACTCTCTCTCTTTCTCACTCTCTCTCTCCCCCCACCTGATAGCAAAGCCATTACGACAATCGGTCTCACAGTCACCATTCTGAACACGGTGAGAGCCTAAATTACCCTGCTATTAGGTCATCAATAGATGGCTTTGAACTAATGCATTTTACAGTCTCAAAAAAGCTCTTAGTTAATTTCTCAGGTGTGTCTACCAAGAGAGATTCTTCTCTGATCAAATTAAGACTGGAATCACAATTACAGAGAGAAGTAAAAGAAAATATTTGTTGCATATTTAAAAACGTTTGTGTTTCCATGTGCCACTGAGTCATTTAGTTGTACATGACAATAAAAGGTATTGATGAAAATAAAAGCATTTGCTAAATTAAAGTTTTGTAAAATATAAATGTGTCTCTCATACAGTAGTAAAAGTGATTTATCACATCAGTCTTTGCGTCGATTTGAGTAGAGCAGAGTAAGAGCAGTGTATTCTGTCCTAATCTGCGCTCCTAATGAAGCATACTTTTCTTCATCAAACACATTTTATTACTTTCTTTAGACATAATACAAAACACTAGTTTTAAAATATTCTTGAAAAGTGTAATGGTTTAGTAATGGTTACACCATCACTCTTCAACTTTGTCCTTGCATTGCTTGGAGAAAGGCAAGACTTTTCATATATGTAGCCTATTTTTCAACTGATTTGTCTGTATAGGCCTATATATATCAAATAAAAGTATGCATACTTTCTTACTATCGAAGATTGCATAGATTAAAAAGCTACAACATATATTTAAACCCCTTTGAAACAAGCTGATTTAAATAACGTTGTCAGTCTGGCAGTATCTTAGCTGGGATCGTGATTCAAACAGTCGGCCTACCATCTGCTAACTGAAAATGTATTTGATTATTTATTCAGTGGTTGTACAGGCCTTGTTACGAACGCGCGCCTGAAGTTTTAGACGCTGGCCTGGCTAGTTAGCTACCGCCCGTTCACACCAAGGACGATAACGAGCACTTGAACGAGAACTATAATTGCATCCACACCAACCTCGACGATTAGCTTCTCCGCAATGTCCTCTTCCATTTTAAATGAGCGAGCGCTTTAAATTCTGATGGATTCTGATTGGTTATCAGTGTTTCATAGTTAATCACCTTTTGAAAAATTAAAATCCGTTAAAACGTCTTTGAAGGGGCACACCAGCAGTCCTGACTTTGACAACAACAAAAAACACTGCATCAGAACATATTGCTCTGAGGAAAACAATATGTCAACACTTACGAGTTTATAACAGAAACATGGCTGCCCTATTGAAACCATGCCGATGTTCTGTATTCACTTGCCAAAAAGCATTTCTATAGTGAGCTACTCCATTTATCAAGTTGTGGTTTATAACTTCAAGTTCCTTTAAATTCAGAAGAACAGACTCACATTCTTCAAGAAAGCTATGTGCTTTCAATTATTACCGGCAATCCCGTTTCTAATCCCTATTGTCTCTCCTCACCTCTCTCTCTGAAAGACGTAGCCTACTTTTCAAAAGGTTATCGAGTCTACTGTAGTATGGCTCAACTGACTCCAGGCTGCTGGAGAGAACGGCAGTTGAAGGCTGCAGTTATCATTATCCTCCCACGCAGGCAAACTCATTCCAATCAAAGACTCCATCTTTCTCCGAGCGTGACGTCGCGCTCAAGCCAAAAACCTTTCAGCTTTGGAAATATTGTTTTTTAAATTAATGAGACGATATCGCTGCAGCGTTACTGTAAATTGGAAGATAGGAAATAAATCCCCCAACAGATTTTTGAACATCTTAAAAATGCTGATGAAAGACACGAAATACAGAGAAAAGAAATCTAGGTACAAGGGCATTTTAGCCTTACTGCAGCAGGTATACACAGTGAACCAAGTGCAGTATGAAATAATATTTATATTATTCTGTCTTACAAGTCCCAGAGGAGTGGAGAAGAGAGTGTCCGGGATGTGTCAGAGAGGATAGCTCGTAGCTGCAGGTCATTTTCATCAGAAGTCCCTGAACTGTTGTTTTGTTCAGTGAAGAAGATCGGAAGGAGACAAGCTGTTCCATACTGAACCTGCTGGTTTAACTGTCTCCAGGGGTTTGTCCTCAAAACAAGGTGGTTGTGGGAACAACACACTTGGTATTTGGATATAATTGTCAAAGTGCTAGAACAGCAGGGTGTACAAACTGAGGAACACTTAGATCTTGTAAGGTTTTATCCCATAACCACTTCAGTACAACCAAGTAATCCACAAAACAAACTCCGTTCGGGCAGAAAAACCACAGAAAAGAGGCGAAGATTTGAAAGGGTGCAGGAGAATATAATTGACCGCACACTTCACAGAGCTAACAAGTGGAGCAAGCTCCCAGTTACACAATACAATTCACAGAAACACATACGGAAGGTAGTTTCTTCTGATACAATAGCAAGGGTTATGTCTCGGAGGAAACTGCTCACCACCAGAGACAAAATGAGGGCCAAGTGCAGGGAAGGGAAATCAATGAGACGATCAAAGGATCAGAGAATCGATGCTCACAGAGGGACCGTTCTGAATGACAAACCTCCAGATCGGAGACCTGTAATCACTCTGAATTACATCTGACCCCCAGCGGCTGAAGCTAAAGATCTTTTCTCTTCTGACATTTATCATAATTCCCCAGCAGTCATGGATTTCAATCTCTGAGAGTATAAAACAGTGGGCGGTGTCATTAGGGAGAAGTCTTTAATCCCAGCTATCAAACCTCAAACTTTCCCCAATCTTTTATCTAAAAGACAGTCTCTTTATGCTCTTCTCATCCATTTGTGATGAGTGGTTGATGCATGGCGCAGATTCTCATTAATCAATATCAGATAGCATCCATGGCGTTCCGATGACAGGATTCAAACGTAAACAGATGATCAGATGATTGGTTCTTGGTGAAAGCACTGACAGGATGCTCCTGTCAGTTTCAAATGTCAGCATGTATCAAAGGACGGCCGTATCAGGAGGATAATTCGGTCCTGTGTTGGGGCTGGTGGGGGGAGTGAACCACTAAAAAGGGTCTCCTAACCTTCTCCTGGAGCGATGCCTTCCTGGAGATATTCACTTCAACACTAATCTAGCACCGGATTATAATAATTAGCTAGTTGATCAGGTAACTAGTGTTGAAGCAGGTCAAATAGGTGTGGTTGGAACAAAAACCAACAGGCAGATAACTGTCTGGGAACAGGATTAGAGATCCCTGATCTGGGATAACATCTTCTGTCCCTCCTGCCCTTAACGGACCCCTGCAGGGGTCAGGGATCACATCCTCCGCTAGCTCCCTACTGGGATGCTGCGCGCAGGCCAGGCCAGGCCAGCTGAAAGACGTTGGAGAAACAAAACAAACGATGTTCTTAAATCTTAGCACCAGCTAAACACCAGCCCTTCACCGCCGACATTCAGACGACCTCTCCTGCTCCGGCCCTCTACCTGGAAGCAAGCAGGCGTGTTCAGCTGTCCTCAGTCTGAGAGAGAAGGGTTTCTCTGAATGACCTCTGACGCCTGAACTTCGTTTTAAGGGAAGTGTGAGAGAGAAGTGGCCATGGAGAAGGGGTGGTGGAAGAGGGGTGGTGGAGGAGGGGCCATGGAGAAGGGGTGGTGGAGGAGGGGTGGTGGAAGAGGGGTGGTGGAGGAGGGGCCATGGAGAAGGGGTGGTGGAGGAGGGGTGGTGGAGGAGGGGCCATGGAGAAGGGGTGGTGGAGGAGGGGTGGTGGAGGAGGGGCCATGGAGAAGGGGTGGTGGAGGAGGGGCCATGGAGAAGTGGTGGTGGAGGAGACAAGGGGACCACAGAGAGACAGAGACCTAAGATATAATATGGGGATCTGAGAAAAAAAGAAAGGTAGAGGATGAGAGACAGAGAGGGGGTGAGTGAGAGGAAGACTGAGAGAGACAGGTTAGAAACAGAGGGAGAAAGGGAAAGGGGGAGAGAGGGAGGGAGAAGGATGGAAAGAGGGGTAGAGAGAGATAGGGAAAGAAAAGGAAGAGAGAGGTAGAGAGAGTAAAGTAATAAGCATTGCCCTGTGTCAGCCCATCCCTACCTGTGCACAGACACAAGACTTGGAGGGGAAAAAAAGAAGAGAATAAAACAGGCGGTGGAATAAAGAGAAGAAGGAAGTAAATCGAAGAAGACATGAAGGGGAGGTGGAGGGGGAGCTTCCACACAACCGACACATACAGCAGGAGAGACCCGTTCAGCTGTCCGACCTAAAACATGGTAGGAAATTACTGATACAAGGAGAGATGGATGGAGGGAGGGGACACAGACAAATAGACAAGCGAACGTGAGTAGACTTTAGGCCCAAATTCAAACAAGGTGGAGAGATTAAATGGTAAACTAGATACACATTGGAACGCTCCCCAGCAGCAGGAATTGAAACACAGTTATTTCTCTGTTTTCAAACACAAGAGTGTTTGGGTATTAGCATGTGGATCTGATCTCTGATAAAGACTAGTTAAAGCTGTTTGCTGATGCACCGAAGCCCATGGCAAACAACCGGCTTTCGCAGATTGATGTCTCTGATGAACTGGAATTATTCTGATGGACTATAACTCTAGTTATTTCATATTGTTATAATATATTGCTACAGGTGCATGGATTGACCTACAACTGACCTACAGAACTGTCTTATCACTCAATTTGATTTTGCCTCATGCCTAGTTTAAAGCAGCTCTAGTAGCCACAGTTCTAGCTGTAAACATGGTGAACTGTGGTATCGCTGAACATAACTCAGTCTACCTTCCTTAAGGAATGCAAGCGGGTATTTAATAATGAGATTGATTCGCACAAGTGCAGGTGCCCATAAAAGCAACACACACAAAAAAAACCTTAAAAGGAATTTCCTGGCACATTTCCAGAAATATCCACAGAAAGCAAAGTCTTCAGTGCCAGTTAAAGTGCTTGGTTTGATGCTGGGGTTGATTTTGTAGGCATTTTTCATGCTTTATTCAACAGTTTTAAGTGAATTGTGACAGGAACAGCAGAGAGAGAGGGGAAGTCATTCAGCAAACGTCCCAGGCTGGACTACAACCCAGGCCTCAATCTACATGCTACACTAACTTATCCGGTGAGCTACCGGAGCTTCCTATTTGCTTGTTTTGGGAACATCTGGCCAATCAGGTATCAGGAGGAGAGCTAACCCTCAGAGGGGAGGGAATAGAAGCTGACTTTGTTTGGAGAGGAAGAGACATTTCAGGTGAAGAAAGAAGGAAAAAATTGAGACAGAGAAGGAGAGAGAGGAAGAGGGGGAGGGAGATGGGGAGCTTGAGATATGGTCTGAGCCTATTTTAGTAATAATGAACAAGCTGAAATGATTCATGAGGGTCACACAAATGTAAAAATCAACAAAAAAAAATAAGACGGATACAAGAATCCTGACATGAAATGCAAGAAAACAGTAAATGGAATACAAAAGGAGTCAAAAATATCCCAAGACTCCTGTCTCTCTGAATATAATGACATGTCATCACAACTGCTCTCCCCTAATCCTACTGTTTATTACCTAGCATTCTCACCCTTACAGCTCCACCTACAGTTACAGTTCAGTATAGGTGTCACTCTGCACAGCACCTTTTTGGAACCGATCCCAGCGAAAAGAAATTGGCGAACCAGAAGCAAACCTGAAGACTGGTGCAAAACGACAGTTGTTATTTTGTGGAAAAGCAGACCGTATGTTTTCTCTCAAGTCCTGAGGCAGTCCTGTACCAAACATGTAAATGTCCTTTGATGTTGCTGAGGCATTTTGAGGCCGTGAGAGTGGTCGACAGCTGAAGCAGGTTTTTCGTTCATAAAAGAGCACCTTCCTTTCCACAAGAGCCTTCTGCTCTCATGGAACCCGACAAGGGAAAAATAATAATAATAGACTTTTATTTGTAATGCGCTTTACATTCGAAGAAAATCTCAAAGTAATAATAAATAATGTTTTCAGAACCGAAAAGCAGGAAAGACAAGCCCACGTAGCTGCAATATGTGGGACACACATTGCAACACTTAACAGTAATCACCTCTCTCTAACGAGGTGAGAGTGCTGGATTCCCAACCCTTTCAGCGTCCCCTCTAAGACCATAAAGGCCTTTACAGTTTTACACAGAATTAACAGCTTTGGTTGGATGATGCTGTGTGTCGATAGCGGTGAGACCAAGACACACTTCTGGAATGGAACAACATCTAGAAGCTTGAAGAAGCTGACGTTTGGTTCTTTGGAGCTGAATTTGCTGCCATTTTGATCAACTTGAGGAGTGCAAATGGATACTTCAGTCCTAGCAGCCTTTGAGGTCAGGGCGACATCGCCTGGGTTGTAAATGTGTGCCCTACATGGGGGCTCTACATACAAGGTCAGAGTTCAGCTGGTCCACATTTGGAACATTACATATCATCCTATTAAAACGGACACGGCGGATAGGCCAGGAGACACGCTCTACATCTTATTCATTCTACTGCAAACCGTTAACTCTAGAAGAGAGAATCACAGCCATATCAGGTTTCCCTGCTGGAACGATTGGACATGTACACACAGCCTAGACAGGAGGAGAGAGAGAAGGAGACGGGGATGAGAGAGGAAAGGAAAGGAAAGAGAGAGAGAGAGAGAGAGAGGAAAGGAGAGAGAGAGGGATGAGAGAGAGAAGAAAGGAAAGAAAGAGAGAGTGTAAAGATGTGAGGGTGGTTAACCCTGGGAGTTCTAAATAAAACATGAGCCATCAGCTCGATTAGTGTAGAAGAATAACAAACCAGTCGGGTGAACACTGGTGACCTCCTCTGACAGTTAGATCTTTGTTACATCACGCCGTGTGTGTGTGTTATGCGTGTGCGCATGTGGTGTCGGAATGTGTGTGTGCGCGTACAGTATGTGTGTCCGTGTGTGCGCTGCATGTCAGTGTCTGTGTGAGTGTGTGACCCACGACATGACAGCTTCAGTTGTGTTTTCCTTCCAGATTTGAGTATGTTCTAGAGTCCTGTCATATTTACTTTCTTTCTCTCGTACAAACACACACACCTTTCTCTCTCTCTCTCTCTCTCTCTCTCTAGCTCTCTCCCTCTCTCTTTCTCTCTCTCTCCCTCTCTCTCTCCCTCTCTCTACCTCTCTCTCTCCTTCTCTCTACCTCTCTCTCCTTCTCTCTCCCTCTCTCTCCTTCTCTCTACCTCTCTCTCCTTCTCTCTACCTCTCTCTCCTTCTCTCTCTACCTCTCTCCCACTCCTTCTCTCTCTCTCCCTCTCTCTCTCTCTCTCTCTCTCTCTCTCTCTCTCAGGGTTGTCTCAATGCTCATAGATAGTGTAGGATGATGAATTACTAACTCTCTGTCTCTCACAAAGAAGAGAACCACCAGACCGGGTCTAACAGTATGATGCATGCACCCAGCTCTGAGTGTCCATCCTGGACATGTCTGCCTGCCTGCCCAGGCCCCTCCTGTCTGTCTGGACCGGTCCCTGCAGGCTCTCAGGACACAGAAAGATGTGGCCTTAAACGGGATAAGAGAAAACTACTTGTGCCAATAACTGGGGGCTTTCTGACAGTACTGTACATGCTGTTTGGTACACTGGCAGCCATTATGGATGTCTTTCTCGTTATACCTCTCTGTCTCTTTCTCCATCTCTCTCTCTCTCTCTTTCACACATTCCCACACACAATCACTCTCAAAAGCACTCTCACACAAACTCACACACTCTCACTCTCACATAAGCATTGAACCGATTTAGCATTGTGTCCAGTATCCTTGCAATCACTCTCTCTTTCTCTCTCTCACACGCTCTCGCTCCTCACTGTATCTTTATCTCACACTCACACACAGTCTGCGAGTAACAGCTGTCAACCAGGCAGATCAAATATGTTTCATGCCTCATGTCTCAGGCTGAAAATGAAAATATTGAATGGTCATTTAACTGCTCATGAATATGCTAATCAGAAGCAGAACCTATGAGTGCTTCCAGATTGAAACACAGATTGAATAATCCACATCAATCCCAGCCAACGATCAAGTCTACCCTCAAATTCTGAGTAGAACCACTTTTACGGCCAGTTTCTATAGCATTGACAAAAAATTGATTGGGTCAGTGGTTAGAGCATTTGACAGCAGTTTACATTTAGTCATTTTTAGCAGACGCTCTTATCCAGAGTGTCTAAGTTTAAGAGTTTAAGAGGTTCAAATCCCCCTGTTTTGTATGGTGGTTTGGATTAAAGTGCCTACTAAATGAATACACCTGGAAAACACCTGGAAATAACCTCTTTGTTACTGTAAACACTAGTCATAATCTCTGTCCTGTTTAATACAAGTGCATCTGAACTATGCTCAATTATACACAAACACACACCTCTCCAACCTATTGTACGCACACACGCTTCTGATAAGAAGGAATTGAGTGTTGCTTGATGCATTTTAGGTTAATCTGTTTTTTGTCTGGTTTTCACATGTACAATCATGTGCGTTCTCTGGTACTGCTTGTTCCCTGAATTTACTATGCGTCTGAGATGTCGACAACCAGGTCCAACACGCTGAAGAACAACTGATGTGTGGGAGGGGAACCTTTTATAGTGGAAGATCCGAGAAAACTCGAATTGTCCTCACCAGGCTTTACCTCCGTAATCCGTATTCAACAAGAACATTTTAGATTTGTTTTAGCATTGAAAAAATATATATATGTAAAAAGAATAATTTAAATCCTATTGATCCTATAATCGATTAATTATGTATTGTCAACTGAGAAAGACAAGTCTGTCGGTAGGCTTATTGTTATTTCTAGCAGCTCGTTCAGCCCCTCCACACTCGGAAAAATATTGCGTTAAACTCGGTCCTGCTTAATTAAATTTGCTGTCTTGTGAAAAGAATCGATGGAGGGCAAATGTCAGAGTCTTGTGCCAAGCATAGCTGTGGGCAAAGCACGGGTGTAAAACTATACAATTAGCCAATCAGCGATTTATGTTACAAAAGTTATTTGCGAGAGTGGTCCTAATCTTTAACACCAATCAGTAAAATTAAAGACCTATCGATTGTAAGTTAATTCAATTATGAATAGAAATTCGAATGGGTGACTTACCTTGTATGAGGTAAGTCAGAAATGCAAAATCCGTAAATAAAATACCAAAATATGTATTTTGGTTGAACGGTATCTTGACTAAAAAGACGGATAACGTCCTGCGAAAGTGTTTTCCATCGTCCGTGATCCTATTTAACGCCGCGCAATGTCAATGTTTTTTCACTCTCAGACATTAAAAATACCAGTAAAATTAATCAAGGGCAACAAATGCCATTGTTTTGTTCTTTGAAGCAACCAAATATACTTTTAATGGCCGGTGCGCTCTAAACGCTTCGCGAAGGTAAAACCAGTCAGTAGCCGTTAACGCTGTGACAGTTCACCAACCGGTAATCCAAGTGCATCTAACAGCCTCCCGTTTCGAAGATGGGCATGTGGCGGAGCTCCTCCTAGACTAACGACCGCCCGGTGGGTTTCATCTTGCTGTTAAAGACACACGGTGAGCGGGCATCTCAGCTCTCCTTGAAGTGACACTCCTGCGCGCGGTGACGGGGTCTTGACAGAGAAAGAGTAGCAACGACGCAGCAAGTTTCGACGACCGTTTCTCATGAGGTATGATATTTAATCCAATGGAAATTAAGGATCATGAATATTCCTCCTCCGTGATCTGCCTTCTTGGAATTGATATTTTTCCAAGAGAAAGGCGTGAAGCTATTTAGAACCGAAGACTAGCCGATATCATTGCATTATGAGGCTATTGAACATTTTCATAATGTATATTTTGGCTGCTAAATCTTTGGTCATCATAAATTTTTGACTTGCCATGTGTTTTTCTAAATGGTTATGTAGGCTATTCTCACAAGGCAGAGACATACATTAAATTAATAGGTTATTATCACAAGACGTAAAATATAGCCTAGAGGTAAAATATTGAGGTAAAATAAATCGATTTACATTATTATAACGATGCAAACACACATATTCCTGCCACTACGATAATTACAATATCAATATCATCAGCGCCGCAGAAACGCGCGTGATACATCGAAGTTTTAGTTCAGACACAGTTGACGATGGTCTGCTGACTCTATTGTCCATGTCATCAAGGGAATACCAAACATAACAAAATCCCATTCAAGACAACATTTAGAGAACTTGTCTCACTTCTGGAAACCGAGACCTTCTGGGGTATTTAACCAAATTGGCATTTAACGATACTGTGGATTACAGGAAGGCAGGGTCAGATTGAGATTAAAACCGTTTCTGACAGAGAGAATCCACATCCTTTAAATCTCTCTTTAGAACCTGACTCCGTGCTTCTGCTGAGAGGGAGAAAGAGAGCGAAAGGTAGAGAGAGAGTGAGAGACAGAGATAGTGATAGTCTCCATAGTGATACATTATGAATTAAACTGATGAATGCGTTATCTATCCAAATCTCTATAAAAACACAGTTTTTGTTGCAATAGAACCATTTTATTATGTAAATTATCTATAATTAGAAAGTTTAAAATCTTTTGAACGTTTTTATGTTTTATTGTGTTATTTGTGTGTGCATCCTTGACCCTGACTACAGAAACACATCTCTGGTTCTTGACCTTCTGATCATACTTTTACATGCACTATTTGTACATTTTTTGCTGTGCAAAAAGGCATTGGCTAAATGAATAAAACATCAGGTGCATGTGTGCTATTGGCATAGCTGTCATGATAACTACACCTTCATTACCTTAATCAGTCTGAATGACACACCTGGGCACAAACTTCAACATGCAAACACGTAAACACACATACAGTGCACACACACCCACACACACACACACATGCACACACACTCACACGCACACACACAAAACCAAAGAGTTAGGCCAATGTGGGCGTGAAGCTGCATATTTATGACATATTATTACCGTGAATTGCATGATGGGCCTGTCAGCTCTAATACTTAGTGAATCTCACAAGGCATTGTGCCTTTAGCATCTACGGGATAAGACTGCATCAGCAGGGATCCAACAGAGACAGGAGGAGAAAGGGAGAGAGAGGGAGGGAGAGGGAGAGAGGGGGAGAGAGAGGGAGGGGGAAGGAGAGAGGGGGAGAGAGGGAGGGAGAGATGGAGAGAGAGAGGGGGACAGAGAGGGAGAGAGAGGGAGGGAGGGAGGGAGGGAGAGAGGGGGAGAGAGGGAGAGAGGGAGAGAGGGAGGGAGAGAGGAGATGGAAGGAGAGGAGAGAAATAAGAGAGGGAGATAGAGGGATAGGAGAGGGAGAGAGGGAGGGAGGGAAAGAGGGAGTGACAAGGAGAGGGAGAGAGGGAGAGGAGAGGGAGAGGTAGAGACAGCCCCAGGGGCCTTACTCAAACTCTGGACTCTGGTTGGTGAATGTAGTTAATGAGTTCTTTGATCCAGCTGTGCGTCTTAGTTTGTGCTTTGTTTCCTCCCGGCGCTGCCTGCAGGACAAGACCTCAGTCTTCACATCTCATGTCACTTTGTTCTGTTAGGAGGCTTCTTAGTAAAGAGGATCTTTCCCTGGCTGCTTGAATGCTGCCCTTCCCCTGCTTTTGGATTCACACCCCCATCACTCACTCACTCACTCACTCACGCACACACTCACATTCACACACAGTAAATAACCCACTCATTCACTCTCACACCCACAGACAGAGAGATCTAATCAGTGCAAACTCCAGGAGACTCCAAGCAGTGAAATAACAGAGCAGGAACGCGGCTGGTAAAAGCCTCAGCACACCAGAGTATTCCTGCTTCCATGGCCCTCTTCCCAGCACCTCTCCCAATCCCAAAACACATTATAGGTACAGGGACTGAGGTTTTACAGTAAAACGACAATCACACCCAGCCAACAGGGTGGACCAGCAGGGCGCTCAGATGAAGGTGACAATCTGCATCCAACCCTGCGCCTCATTACTCCTCAGCGTCTTTTCAGGATCCCCATCCCACTGCTGTTCAGCCTTCTACTCACACAGGGAGAGAGAGAGAGAGAGAGAGGGGGAGAGACAGAGAGAGGAGGTGGGGAGAGGGGAAGGGGGAGAGAGGGGGGGGAGAGGGGAAGGGGAGAGAGGGGAAGGGGGAGAGAGAGAGGGGGGGGAGAGAGAGAGAGGGGGGGGGGAGAGAGAGGAAGAGACAGATAGAGACAGATAGAGAGAGAGGGGGGGGAGAAAGAGAGGAAGAGAGAGAGAGGGGGAGAGAGAGAGGAAGAGGAAAAGGAAGAGAGAGAGACAGAGGAAGAGAGAGAGAGAGATGGAGAGAGAGAGAGAGAGAGAGAGAGGAAGAGGAAGAGAGGAAGAGGAAGACAGAAAACAGTGGAAAGAGAAAGAGCTTAAGTGGTTAAAAGGGACACTGAGGGCGTGTCCACTCAGGAGAGAGAGATTGACAGAGTGAGAGAAAGAGTGAGAGGAAGAGAGGAAGGGAGAGGAAGAGAGAGAGAGGGGGGGGGGGGGGGGTTCCATGCTGGCTGGAAATAGAGCCCAAAGCACCTGTTTCATGGGGAGATGCGAAAATGTGGGTTTCCGGAGTGAAAACGGAGGCAGGTAATGGTATTGGATAATGTCATGAGGGTTCAGTGTCCCTGCTCAAGTGACCCCGGTCGGGTAAAAGGACTAAGAGGATATTCCAGACACGGCCATTATCTAATATGCACTAAAACCACATCCACATTAGAGCACTGAGTGTTTATGCCTGTGAAATGTTTCGTCAGAATACTTGGAAGTGAGACACCTCAACCGGACACTACTGAAGCTAATTATTAAACCTTTAAAGACATTTAATGTTTGACAGAGTAAACACCAAAGAAGGCCAGGTAACTTTTCCTCAAGACTGTCACCAGTAAATAGAAGAAAGGAAATGAGACTCTGCTATAAAGAGCCTAAAAGGAACATGTCATCTGTGTCCTTGACATTTGTCTGAACATGACATAAGCAGGAACTCAATGGTAAGATACTCTCTCATCAATACCTGCCTCAACAGTCAAACTTGTCTCCCTGGGCAAGCAGTCCGGTACTGAAGAGTGTGCTGCCTGATTTACAGACACAATTACCGATGAATAATGTGTTCCCTGTCTCTCATTTGCATAGACGCCACATCTTGCTTCTCCAGGGAGTTCCAGAGTTCCTGCTCGGCTCCACGCCTGAAGAAAGCTAATATACAATATCACTTTATTAAACCGCAAATTCAATCCTGCCAATCTGTTTACCTGTGGGTCCTGCTGAGAATGGCTGGATTTTCTCTTAGATACAAAGTCATTAACCTTGGGAAGGCTGGCAAGTTGCAGCGCACTGCTGAAAAAGATTTCAGCCGAAGATTTTTTTTCTCCCTGCTTTCCTCCCTGAATATGTTAGAGGGACAAACAGTCCACACTAGAAACATGCACGTTTGTATTCAGCCAGTGCAGCTCGAGTTATTTCCATTCTTTGAAAGTTTGATTAGAAAAGGATTCATGCAGGCTTGCAGAAAGGTGCAGGGGGCGTCTCCGACGACAATTTTGTCGAGCTAGATTCTGTGTACGTTTGACAAACATGTGCCACAACCCGTAAACCACAGAGTCGGCCAAGGGCACAGAACCCCAGCTTTGGGGACCAAACCACAGAGATGTAAAAACACTAGGAATGCTTTCCCATCTCGCAAAGACCGCTATAGAAATGTAAAAATCACACAGATGTAAAAACAATATAAATGTCACCCCAGTAACAACAAAGGTCCCACATAAAGATTTTAATACCCAATTAAGCAGCTCTATTAGTGTCAAGGATATATGTATTGGGATGCCCCTCCCCAGCCCAATGTGGCAGTCAGCTCATTAAAAAGTCCCTGGCACTCTGCCGAGATGTGTAATGCCTTGCAGGGCGTCAGGGGGGCGTCGGGGGGGCGTCGGGGGGGCGTCGGGGGGCCCCTGGCATGATGACAGGGTAGTGGGCACAGAACATGGGTCCCCAACTAAAGGGCTCCCGATAAAGGGGCTGTGCCCTGCTGTGCCCTGCTGTGCCCTGCCTCCACAGGGGCTGTGCCCTGCCTCCCCAGGGGCTGTGCCCTGCCTCCGCAGGGGCTGTGCCCTGCCTCCACAGGGGCTGTGCCCTGCTGTGCCCTGCCTCCCCAGGGGCTGTGCCCTGCCTCCCCAGGGGCGGTGCCCTGCCTCCGCAGCAGCTGTGCCCTGCCTCCCCAGGGAGGTGGTAGCTGTGGATGAGGCAGGGGCAGAGACACAGGGAGGTTCTGGTGAACGAGGCAGCAGAGACACAGGGAGGTTCTGGTGGGTCCATGAGGAGGGGGGGAAGCGACTGAGAGCCAGAACACTCTGCAGCTTGTTTGGTTTAGACTTGTCACCGAGTAACACTGAGCAGCCAATAGACTGATACTTTGACTGGCTACCCACCTCCCCATTGGCTCATCATAAACCAACCAAGACCTTTCCTTGTTCTTGGAGAATCTGGGAGAATGGAAAGTTTATTCAACGGCTGAGTTACACCCTTCAGGGTGAATTGAGCAGTCTAAATCAAGAACAGGGCAGCAAATTTCGCCGGGTAGTTTGTAATATGTGAACTTGGATCTCCACCCAGTGGCTGTTTATGCTTCAATGCTGCCAAACATCTGAGGTCATGTGGAAAACGGTCAAACAACTGTGGGTCCTCCCATGTGATAGATGGACATGGTGCAGCAATGTAACATCACCAGGTCCACACCCTTCCCACCCTGATTCATAACGACACTTATCCACACCACAGGGGAACGTGACATAGCTGATCTGAGCTCCACAAAAACATGTCTTCCACCAGTCAGCCAGGGGGAAGTGAGCCCAGCTTAGTATTGTATTATACTGCGAAGGATTATCTAACCGTTGCTAATTCTAATCTCAAATATTAAATCCCAAAACCAAAAACACAGGAATTCGGTCCTGAAAGAGCATCTTTGTTATTTTCTGGGCTGTGGTGAACATTTAACCCGCCACCAGGGGGCGCCCAACATGCTCAGTGTCTTTCTCTCCCCTTCTATCTCCCTCTCTCCCCTCTCTCTCCCGCTCTCTCCCTCCCTCCCTCCCTCCCTTCCTCTCTCTCTACTTATTTCTCTCCCTCCTAGATTGCATTGGGAGCCATTTTCAGAGCCATGTCTATGGGATGCAGCAGACAGACTTCACATGTGTACAGTGTATATAGATGGCATGTTATTAATGACAGCATGCTGGTATGCACTTTATCGTTCACAACATACACATTGAATCCACTGATTCTATAATGAATTCACAAATCAATGCAAATGTACACAGGGTCAAAGTGTTCAAATATATCAAGATTAGAGCAGGCTTCTGAAGATTTTCATGAAAGCTAAAAGTTATTAGCCGGCACTGTTAAACATGTGCGTAGTGGACTGACTGGAACGTTTGTTCTCTCATGCATCCACATGAAAATCTATTAATTAAAACAGTGAATGATGGGTAAATTTCCTTACCTAATGTCTTGTGACTAATACAGTATCTAGTGCGGTATCTGAACACTCTGAATCTGCACCAAATCTTTAATTATCAGTCTGAATTCCGCTGCCACAACAATTCATAATTTCCAACTCAAAGGTTTTTTGTAATTGAAAATTAACTAGCGGGTAAAAGCAGACTTCGCCATTTGTCATGGCTGCTTGCCCGGTGAAATATCTACCGGCAAAATGACAGAAAGAAGCGATGTATTTTCAACGTACAAATATTTGTTACTGTGATTGGTCTT
The DNA here is from genome assembly GCF_038355195.1 of Osmerus mordax. Lineage (NCBI taxonomy): Eukaryota > Metazoa > Chordata > Actinopteri > Osmeriformes > Osmeridae > Osmerus > Osmerus mordax. The sequence continues at coordinate 13,510,925 of NC_090067.1, forward strand.
TCTTTGGAGTGAAGATAAAAGGAAGTCAATATCCCCCCCCCCCCCAAAAAAAAACCCTAATTGTTAATCTTTTCATATTCCCTATTTTCACAGGATGAGTCATCTCACCTCCTCTGCTCTCGTAGGGACAGACAGATAACTGCGGCCAGATAGATTTTCAGTTTCGATGACGTCCTCTCTGAAACTAGTTTAACAGTAATGGATGATTTACTTTTGGCTCTTGAACACAGAACAGTCTCATTACCTTGATACTATTTACAGGATATCTGAATGGGCTGGCAGTTAGCTTTGATTGCTTCCATAAATATTTACTGTCACGAAAATCACAGTCCTAAAACTTTTCTATTTTGAGTGCGGATTGAAAATTACCCAGGTTGGTACCAAGTTGTCAGATTCAGAAGAAAGGAAGATACATTTCATTTCAAAACCTTCATGAAAAGGAGGTTATGAAACGTGTATTTATGTTTGAGATGAAACAAAAATACTCAGACGCACACTGGAAGTCACACCATCCATTGATGCTGCCGCCCTCAAACAATATTTGGTCATGAAGTGATTTTTTATTGTTTGGAATGTAACGTGTGTCACTGCCTTACCATCAAATGACTTTTCTCTCCAGAGAAACAGAGGTAAGTTCAAGAAAAAACTATCTTAAAGTTGTGTAATCACAGAAAGTTGCATGAAACTCACAGGTGCAAGTTATCCCAGTCTAATTTGTCCTGTGTGTCTCATGTACATTTTCATCACAAATAACCTACATAAAAACAGTCTTGTTGATGTTCCTCTAAGCTCACAACAGCCTAATGAATCAGCCCTGTGGTCTGTGCCCAGCTGCTGTGATGACTTCCTTCCTGACCAGGCCTGTCTTTGGGAACCGGCCTGCACTGCCAAACACAGCAAGATGGAAGTGGATGGATGACAGATTAAGAGGAAGCGGGATGTGCTTTCGATGGAGCAAAAGTGAGAGTTGGGGAATGTACAATCCCCAAAACTGTCCTCTTCAGCAGAGTCGAGGCCTTGGCTGACTCCCAGGCGAGGATGAAGCTTTTCAGGGTTTAGAAAAGTTCAACTGCCGCTCACAAACTGAGTTCAACTGCCGCTCACAAACTGTGAGTTCTCTCACCAAGCAATGAGCGAGACAAACAAAAGGTGAAAAGAGACAAATTGTTTTATTTTATACAAAATATGTTATGACATATACAAATGCAGTTAACCAATGGTTGTTGTCAATCATTTAAAAAAACTGATTACATAAAAATAAAATACCATACAAATACATAAATATGACATGATCTATAAAATATTTAAGCAGGTTTACATTAGTAGACATGTATTAGACTTGTATATTACACAATCAATACAAACAAAGCTACCACAGACTATAATGTATGTGTCACCACACACGTCTTCAGAGAATAAACCAACAGAAATGTTGCATTTGGAATTAGATTCACATTGAGTTTTTCATCCACCATTTTGTCCAAAACTGTTTCAACCACCATTTTCAACTGTACATAACAGCTAACTGTAATAGTAGTGTAGGCCACAGGTCAAAACAGTACAAATTATTTAGCAGAGTGGAAGCTGCGCAATCAGTGCTAGACTTGTCAGTGTTAGGCAAATACTTGCCCAAGTTGTAATTGCTCACACAAATCAGACGCTAAACACCCGCACGTTATTCATATTCTTCTTCCTGAGAGATCGTCTACCAAACGGCCTGCTTTTCCGTGGTTGTCCTCCTGGAACCAAGAACACAAGCATGATCACACACTCATCTGACACACATCTGGACAACAGTCCGTAACACACCACAAAGAGATTTTGAGCAGCCGCCATTTGTCGTGTCACATCACCGTTTGACGCCTGCAATTTGTTGTGCAGGCGTGTGTTTGCATGCAGAGATTATGTACCATGAATTGTTGTGCAAGCATGCAGGATGTTAGGATGACAGAAGAGGAGTGTGTTTACTGTCATATGGATGTCGTTACTGTCATTTAAAGGTGACGAAAAAGAATATTCGCTAGACTGCCTTCAAAAAACATTCCAACATTCCAACTGAATTAAGATCATTAAAGGAGATCAATCTCTCTAAAAGGAGATTGCAGCTGTGGTGGTGCTCGGGCCTACAACAGGCTGTTGGCAGAGTGTAACAGTAACCATGCATGGACTGGGTCTGCAGCAGTGTGTACAGAGGACAGGATCCAGCGGCAAGATACTCACGGAGAACACAGACGTCCAAACAGCTTTGCCTGGAGACAAAGTTGTTGCTGCTCCCCCCACAGCCTGAGTAAAGGAACTGCTCGCAGGTCTTGGTGAGTGAGCTGTAGTGGTAGCGAGGGATGGAGGCGGAACAAGGCCCAACATCCAGCGGACCCAGACACAGCACTGAGGTGGCTGAGGAACACAACAATCAGCTGTTACAGAGAGAGGGGTTCTTTGGCTCTTCGAAGGAGTCGTTATCACAATTATTATGTTTTTTGAAGTTACAGAGGTGTGACATGTTGAAACGAGAGGAGCGCAGAACAATGACAGAGAAATTAAATTGTTTTCTGAGAAATTGACAATGTTCTTGTATTTAGGGAAGTTGGTTGGAGGTTGGTTGCCTGAGAGACAAATGGACGTTGACTCTCACCAGCATTGTTCCCCCATTTCCTGAAACACTCTCCTCAGTCATTACATGTTCTAGCGAGGTTCTAATATGGTATTTTTCCCCACAAATGGACCAATTTAGTCAGGATGATAAGCCATATCCGATCTTATTTCGGTTGCATCCTCTTCTAGTTCTTTAAATCCTTCGCTCTCACTTGAAGTTATATAAAATGAGCTTCCATGCATCTCATCTCATTTAAACAAAAAAATAAGAGAAATAATCTTATTTTCTGTCACACAACAGCACATTGAGGATACTGCTGATGCAACTGTAGTTAAACTTCTAAAATGGAGAATGGCTGCATTAAAAAATACACCCTTTGTAAGATTTTTATGAAGAATAATTAAAGTGTTACGTGAAAAAAGGTTTGATTTCATCCACCTTGAAACGGTAACGTTTGTTTGTTTTTGTTTTTTTACAGTAAAGCCAAACTCCTTTCTGCTTCAATGGCAGACGTTTCACATAACACTTTACATCAGTGCTCGCACACCGTTCTTACACAACCGTAAACTCTTCCGTGCAAGTACATTGTTTCTCCATTGTGTAACTGTAATTCCCACCCACACCTCCCCTGCCGACATACTTTTCCGCGGCCTGCAGTACTCAATGCAGGACTGCGCATCATCGAAGCGGTTGTTGTTTCCTTGACATCCCCCATAATAGAAGGGTTGGCATTGCATGGTGGTCATGTTGAAGTGGTAGCGTTGGAGGAGCGCTCTGCAAGGGCCTTCCTCCTTCTGAAACCTGCAGATCTGGGGAATCTCTGAGAGCGAGAGGGGGAGATAGTGATACAATCACATCAGTTAGGATTTGGATGTACAAACTTTAAGTTTGTTTTGGTTTAGAGATGGTGTGTGTTGTTGGCGGTTGCTTTACTTTCTCTTAAAACGTTTAAAAGATTTACCCGCAAATCGGAAATAACCCCTAACTTTTAGCAGGCTAAACCTACACAAGTTAGATGTATTTGCTTAAAATGCTTACTTGGTATCTTCCAGCAGGTTTTCTGACACTCCTGAAAAGTAATGAAGTTGTTGGCGTTTCCAGCGCACCCTCCATAGCTGAAGTCCTCGCACTTCTGAGTGATAGTGTTGTAGTAGAAACGTTGGACATCACCTTTGCACGGTCCCTCGTCCAACTGTAGAAGACAAACCTCTGGTGGGGAACAAACAGCATGTTGGTTGCTTATACGATATTACATTTAAAAAGTTAGCGTAAGCTAGAAACATTAAGGCAGTATATAAATAAGAGAATAGCTTTAACGTCGACGCCCATTGCCCCTGATAACGGCAATTGGCTTTCAGCGAACGACACACTTCATCGCAAACACGTCTATTGTGATTTAATTAGGTTAGGATTATGATAAGGTTTACCTTTTGGTTGAACGGCGAAAACGTGACAAAGTGTCGAGAGGAGCGATATAACCACTAAGACAGACTCCATTTTTGTTAGTTGGAACTTTTACGCACGACGACTCTCAGAGCGCTGTCTTATACTCGTGTAAAGTTTTCCCATAGGAATTTATGGGAGGGCTATAATGACTCATGTAGGCTATTGAAAAAAACTGGCTACATTACTGTAATATGGATATGGTGATGAACTTCAGAACGTCATCACGTACACAGACATTTATTTACGCAATGTTTATCTGGCGTAAAGCCAAAGGTGTGATGAATTGCGAATGAAAGTAATTTGGCCCCTACTAGAAGGCTATATGCCACCTGGGAACCAATTTTGTGGAATGACGGTTTGAGAATGTCGGGCGGGTGAAGATTCACGGTGATTAAGAGACGGATCATCATGGTTTTGTCTTGCTTTACAGCTCATTGTCAACTTGTGGTCTTTTCCATTCATTTCGGATTGAAAACAGATGTAGACTGACATACAAAGCCCATTTGTCGTTTTTCACGCTACCAAATATTGCTTTATCTCCAAGGATATACCATGTTGTGTAAGAAGAAGGGCTTGTCCCCTTTCTATGGTGTCACCCTCAAGTCCTCTAAACACACATCTCATGTAACATTTACATTTAGCAGACCTCTTATCCAGAGCGACTTACAGTAAGTACCGGGACATTCTCCCCGAGGCAAGTAGGGTGAAGTGACTTGTCCAAAGACACAACGTCATTTGGAACAGCATGGAATCGAACCGGCAACCTTCGGATTACTAGCCCAATTCCCTAACCGCTCAGCCACCTGACTCCCCGCATCTAAGCGATAATGTCTTTATTTCTGTAAGACTGTAACGATCCTGAACTTTCAGCGAACTTATTTCACAACAATCTTGGCTGTACTGTTATTCACCAGTGCCGCTTCGCAAGCAGTAACCTTAAACCGTAACCTCCCTATGCCAATTATTGAATGCTCAACTGAAAAGCCTGCCCAGTGCCCACTCGTTTCTCAGTGAGGCTAAGTGGTACAAGCGGTATGCAACTGCAATTATAAATCAATGTTCACTAGTAAAGAAAAAAAATCGAGGCTCTGTAAACAATGTGACCATTGCAAAACATAATGTTAAGCATCAATAACAGTCAGTTAATGCTGTTAAATGCTAATTATCATCAGAATACTCATCAGAACGTGAAGATGTTCTACACGTTTTGACTATTTCACTTTCTGAGGGTTTAGGTGTTCCGTGATGCAGGTGCCGTGTGCGTTCCTTTGATTGCAAACTAACAACACTTATATAATCTGGCAAATAATTGCTGCGGTTGTTACATCTGAGACAATGGTGTATCCTTCACTGTGACAGGTGTGGAGTAAACACGGATTAACCTTCTCATCACAGTGTCCCTCCCCTTGACCCATATCTGATACAGGGCAGAGAAGATGAACGTGTTCAATATATTTTATGAAGTAACCTTCATCTTAGTCTTTCTAGTAAAATAAAACAGCCAAACATTTGACCAGAATCATATGCTGTCACCAGTTAAATTACCTTTTTCTATCAACAGTACTTCAGATACAGAAGAAACTGTCTGGATGAAATAAAAGGTCTTGAAATAATCTGATTAAGAGATTAAAACTGTTTTATACAGATTACTTTATAACCCGGATTGAGGGAGAGGAGAGGGATTATTTCGAAGTTTTGCAGGGAAGAACGCATCTCCCTGTGAGCAGCGGTGAGTCATTTTCTTTTCACAAGTAGATTCATATTTATTAAGTATATATTTATCCATATATCTTGATAAATATTGAATACTGAGTGATTTTCTTTCCTGGAAGATTAGTATAGATTTATTAAGTATATATCTTTATCAATTCATAGTATAACATGTATCAGTCATGACAATGATACAGTATTTTCTTAACAGTAAACAGGCTTTACAGTACTCCTGTAAAGCCTCAAGATATTTCAGTATCTGCAATTCAGTTTATCAGCTAAATCTGAGATGGTGTAGTCACATTCATATTTGTGAGTCAGACCATCCTTAATGAAAGTGGATATTTCTGTCTGTCTGAACTCATTCTGATAGCATGCAATACTGCCCTTTCTCTTCCATAGACCATGCCTGTCATCAACATGGATGATTTGACGGACTTGGACAAGGCAAAAATGGAAGTAGACCAGCTCAAAAAAGAAACTAAAACTGAAAGGGCATTGGTAAGTTCCAAACTGCTGAAGTGTCAGAACTGAGAACTAGTTTTATCCATTTAGTGAGAGCATGTGCTTGACATTCTATGACAAGCACACCTGTCGCTATATCACCAACTTGACACCACACTTTTAGTGTGTGATTGTTGTTCATGATAACTGTGATGTAGTTAGCAAATATTAGTGACTTGATGTGTTGGGGGTCAGGTGGCTGAGCGGTTAAGGAGTCGGGCTGTTAATCAGAAGGTTGCCGGTTCGATTCCTTGCCGTGCAAAATGACGTTGTGTCCTTGGGCAAGGCACTTCACCCTACTTGCCTCGGGGAGAATATCCCTGTACTTACTGTAAATCGCTGTGGATAAGAGCATCTGCTAAATGATTAAATGTAATGTAATGTAAATGTTGCTGGTTGTTACCATGGCAGGTTTCCAAGTGCTGTGAGGAAGTGAAGGACTACATTCAGGCTGGAGTGGAGGAGGACACCCTGGTCAAAGGCATCGCAGAGGACAAGAACCCCTTCAAGGAACTGAAGGGTGGATGTGTTGTCTGCTAGAAGCTTCTCACCTCCCAAAACCCTCTCTAACGCCCAGGGAAATTCTCCAGCCAATTTTACTGAAACATCGGAGCACCAATTGCTTACCAAGAAAAAAATTAAAACAATTAATATATTACCTTGTAAATACGTTTCTTACCCCCCCCCCCCCCCCTCCTCCACCAACTGTAAACAATTTTTCTTCGGTCTGCTCTAGGCTACTTTAAGTATTATAACTTTGTATTTCCTTTCTACCCCCAAAGTGATGCAATAAAAAAAGTGGTTGTGAGGAATTCTTGTCAAGAGATTTGCTATATGGTCTTTTAAAGTGCTAATCTGTCCCTTTTTGATCCATCTCTAGACTGAAGGTCAAGCCATGTTTTAGGCTATTAATGGGTAAAAACCGATGTTATTAAATGAGCTTGTTTACAACCACTGTAATTTACCCTGACTGTTTTTATTTGTAATATTACAGCTGATATCACTGTTGTCAATGAGTGTAAGCATAGCCTAAGTGAAACATTATTTTGAAATACTTCCTTATAAATGTAGGGCCTATTGTTTGACCGTTCAGCTCCACTGACTTGATCACCGACTGTTGTTGTGTAGCGACCCAATGCGCACGTGCAAGTCACCAGCGAGGAATCGTCGTGCAGAAAGTAAACATGGCTCTTCGTGAAGGAGCGCTGAGAATGAATTTCTTAGCTAACCGCAATTTCTACAAATTTACGTCGGTTGGCTTAGTACGGACGTTATCTGAAAAAGTATCAACCAAGCCCAAACCCAGCAGTGCTCCTGAGACAACGGGAGATCATTTGCTATATACCCAGGAGCACTTTGCGCTGAAGGACTCCCTCAGAAAGGTATGAACACAACTAGCTAGCTAGCCTAGCTTTCTTGCTAACTTCAGCAACAGTAGCTTGCTTGGCTAGCTTGCTAATAAAAACTCCGGTTAAAACAAACGGCCATGAAATGTTCCATGCATTAGAGGTACTCACAATGCAAAAACAATCGAACACACTCCATTTTGACTTTCTATAACCTTAGGCACCTGACGTAGTAACAGTAACATTAAGTAGGTGAGAGGTCAGTGTTGAATAACAATATCTGCACACAAGGGCAATAAACTAAAATTATAAAAAGCAATAATGGCATTAGCCCAAGGTTGATCTGACGTTCGCTGGTGAGGGAATTCTACATGGGATCGTAACTTGGAAGTTTCTTTAATGTTAGTATAGTTTTTCTTTAGTTTTAAATATTGTTGACAAGCTTGGTATCAAACCATGTTTATACGAAAATGTGTATTCCATGTGTAGTCCCTACACAGTGGTCATATACTGGCCTACTTAAAGTCCATTTAGGATGTGAAAACAAAAAGATTTTGGTAAATGAAAGGATTAGAGAGGGAAGGTTGACCAACATTGAAATCACGGGGGAAATATAAAAGGGGATTCAGTTTCATCTCCACGTGTAGTTCTCAGCTCTGCTATGTCAAATCATTGTTCTGGTTGTCAACATCAACACCAAGCAACAAGCTTTAAGGATTCAAGGTCCTGTTAGACCTTTACATTTAATTTGTACTTTGGATTCATTTACCGCATGCTTTTATCTAAAGCGACATACAAACGGTGGATATCGAAAGTACCGCAGAAGATCAAGGATTAGAAGTACGTTGTTCGAACAGTGTTTCGGTGTTCAGAGTCAAGGAACAGACTGTATTTACTAGCTACATCTCAAAGCAACCACATCTCAGATACCAGGCACAGTGAAGCAATGATACTACAGTACAAGTATATAGCAACAGTAACATGTTGATTCCACTAGCTATCTGATTAATGTAGCCAATGGCGAAAATAAATAATAATACTACAGTGCCATAATATCATATCAATTACTACAGTTAGGCCTAAAGTTCCTGTAAAGATCTTCCTTTCGTCCGCCCTCCTTTGGTCGTATGATGCTTGCGTGCTGGGTAACACGGAAGAATTATCAGGTTATTATCTGATGGATACTATAGGGCATGCTTGTATAATATTTATGCCCAGACAGAGGTTGTTCATCTTCCCAACTTTCCGTTTTGTAGAACACTGAAGATTTTTCTTGGCTGGGAAGGGTATTTGGCTAACTTAGTACTGTGTGTTTTGGGAAGAGAACAGAGATGGAATTTGTAGCCGATAAGCTGTCCCACAAAAACATTTTCCTTCAAAGCCCACCAGTGTACAGACCAAGGTCTATACAGGGAAATACCGTTCCAGCCTAGCCAGGTGGCTACAACTGTTACATGATGATGCATTTTGCATTAGTTAGATAGCATTAAGTGTTGCTGAAATTAAAACAAAAACCATTATAATAAATGACTCATAGAAGCTGATAGTGGTTTGAGCACAGAATGTATCTTTGTTTGAATGAATAACCCATTTGATGTAAAAATAAATAATAAAATAAATTAATGGTAGGTTTTAATTATCTCTACTTGCCATGGGAGAGGTATTGTGCTCAGTGGGAAAGCTTGAAAGCAGAATTATTGTCAAGTTTGTCAAGGGTGTTTTGACTGTTGGCCATTAAAGGTGCTGGTGCATTAGAACGATATTAACAGCTATAATGGAGCAGAGAGCAGAGTTAACTCAGGAACATGTAGCAGTTTTTTGAAGGCAGCACTTAATTGTTTTAGTCTAAAAGGTCCCAGCCCTGTTTATTTTATTTTTTAAGGTCCTTTTGCATAACATCCATTTTGAGTTTTATTGCCATTTTCAAGGCCCCCGAGTGGAACCAGTGATGCACTGATTTCCAATCAAAGTTACCAGTGCATCAGTATTAGGCCTACACTAATCATTTCCATTCTACAACAGGATAAAGATGGTAGGATAGCGATGGAACCTGATCCGGCTGAATAACCACAGTGAAGCACGAGCAGATCAGACCTTTTCCATAAAGCTTCCCAGGTTCCTTGTAGGTTCTGTGGTTTCGGCCGGTGACCCGGGGTCAGTGCTGATGCGGGGGTCAGTGCTGATGCGGGGGTCAGTACTGATGCGGGGGTCAGTCTTGATGCGGGGATCTGTCTTGACTCCCCATGGAGTCTTCTCCCCGAGGGGGAGTCCTTCCAGGCAGTCCTCCTCTCAGTGACTCATGCTGCTAGCACTGAGGTCCTGAGAGGGGGTCTGACTGCTAGCACTGAGGTCTTGAGAGGGGGTCTGACTGCTAGCGCTGAGGTCCTGAGAGGGGGTCTGACTGCCCATCTGTGGCTGGAAATGTCTTGCTTATCCAGTTCTGTCATGGTTCCATGTGTATGCTGGTTGTCCCCACCAGAAAACAGAACATTTGACCATCCCAGTATGTGGGCTGTATCATGTTTGATAACATCCCCCTCTTGTCATGGCGTACAGAGCTATATTACACACACACACCACACACACATGCGGCCAGAAGTCTGCCGACACGAGATTACAGAGAGACACAGTTTGCACAAAACAGAACACAGCAGGATTGCCGGGCATGTCCAAAGATACTGTGGCTTCTTCCTTCATTCACACTTCCACACGCTGTGAATGGAGACAGCCTAATGGCCAGCAATTTCCCTGAATACTGTCAGGGGAGAGATAAGCTTTTTATATTTGTCATTCATTAGTGGGACGGCAATATTGCAGGCAGACAAGCAGGCGCACCGCCTGTACAAGTACACAGACCTGCTGACAGACTAATAAGGAGGCAGGCAGATATTGACAGAGCAGAAACGCTTTAAAAAACTCACACCTGCTTAAACACACACAAAGAGATGTGTATTTTTCTAAAGTGTGTTTGTCTCTCCCAGATCATTGACCAGGAGATTAACCCATATGTGGACCAGTGGGAAGCTGAGGGGATGTTCCCTGCTCACAAGGTCTTCAAGGTCCTGGGCAACGCTGGATTCCTGGGAGTCAACAAGCCTGTCGGTATGCATCTGTAACAGAGTTGAACTTGTTCAACTCACTCCTCTGTATAAATACCGCTAGCTTTTCCGTGGCGTAGCTGGTTGAACGGATGTGTATAAAAGTGGCAGTCAAGTTCGTAAGTGAGAGGTCTCGAGTTTCGAATCCCAGTAGGTAGAAGATCGGGAGGAAGCGACACTGACGTGCGACGCGACGACACTTACATCTGCCCTCAGCTGCCATTTACCTTATTAAAACAAACCTGAACTTTGCCGATGCTCGCCTCTTCACCGTTATGTGAGGGGAGAGGACAGCTCGTTTTATACAATCGAGACACTGAATGGGAGTCAGTTGGCTGAGCGGTGAGGGAGTCGGGCTAGTAATCCGAAGGTTGCCAGTTCGATTCCCGGTCATGCCAACTGACGTTGTGTCCTTGGGCAAGGCACTTCACCTTACTTGCCTTGGGGGAATGTCTCTGTACTTACTGTAAGTCGCTGTGGATAAGAGCGTCTGCTAAATTTGTTTATTGTTTTTTACACAATGGTCTGTTCCGTGTCAATGTGGAGAATAGTGGTTTTAAAAAATTTCTACCGCAAGTCTTTTCTAGCTCTGCGTTGTGTAGTGGGAAAGGTAGCAGAGTGACATTAATGGGCTCGATGCCGCAGGTGTCAAACTCACGCCATCGTTCTTTATCAGAGTTGGAACAAAGGCTAGCTTTTGTATCTGAGAGAGCAGGGTTTCATTTAATGACAACCACATCACCAGACAAAATTATCTTACGCATCTTAAAGAATCATTAGTTTCGCAAGCGAAGTTTTCCGAATGTTTAGTTGGTGGACTTGGTAAATGTACGTTTTGAGGCGCGCTAACATCTCTGCCTTAAATGGGCCATGCCGTTGGCTCGGTTTAACGGTACCGCAACACGAAGTAAACACATATGGTTAGTTTCTAGATGGCCACCCGCTGTGTACAAGGAATGAAACCCTGACAACAGACAATTTCACCACATATTTTTGTGCGTAACTCAGCAAGAAAGAAAGCCAAGATACACCGTAAACACGACACAAACCCCATTCCAGCGTTTGGGAATGAAGCAGGACACTGCAGTGAAGGTTCAGGGTCGTTCCTTTGGGGGAGATATGCTTTTAAATCTGTAGATAAGAACCAGGAGGGAGTGCATTACAAAGTGCTGAGTGTTGAGGCCTGGAGCATTAGTATACAGGATTAGAATAGAACGATGCTGTCTCATAGCAGATTAGCAGAGGGCCAAATGGGTAACCTTGTATGATATAAACTGCGTCGCTTCGCCGCTTGTGTTTAATGCGAACACTCGTGGTGGTGAGACGTGAAGGACACATCATTTAAACTAGTGGTGTTCTGTAAGGTAGAAAATTCTGACTTGCTGGGTCTTTTGTTTCCCCTTTCAAGTGCTGAATCAAGTTATTTATCAAGGTTATTACCCTTGAATGGACGTGCGTGTTTAAAAAGGTAACGCTTTATTAATCGCCAAGCGGGGAAATGTGGGCGTTACAGCAGCAGAAATAGACAAAGTAATGAAATTAAAGTAATGGAAAGAAGAAAAATAAAATAATAAGACATATACACACAATGGACATATAGTTAACATAATATAAACAATATCAACATTCTTTTACAAACAACAACAATGTAGACATGTAAGCACTTTAGAACGTGATGCACATGTCATGTCCACACCCAGCAGGCCTCGTACAGAACAGCCTCAGAGATGCTTTACAATGCAGGAACACTGACGAACACAGTCGACTGTGAGAGGAGTCCGTCTGGAACAGATGAAGAGTGATCTGGATGACACCTATCAGGAGCAGCATCAAGAGGAGAGGAGCTGTGACCTGGACAGGAAATGACCTCACAGGAGACGAGGGATCATCTGAATTAGGGAGTAATTCAGCCCGGCAGTGACCTCAAATTGCAACTGTGATGACGCAGAGATCCTGCCTAGAAACACAGCTCTCAGGATGACTGGCTCTCACTGAAACACTCCTGAACAACCCTGAAAACTTTCCTCTGTCATCCTGGAATGTGTTTCTGGGCAGTTGGAGCTGTGAGTATCTCTCTCCAGCCCTGCAGGAATGGTGTAGCTTTGTAGTGGGGGTCGTCTTATGAAAGCCCAGTTCCTTGGAAGATGCTGTGTGGACCGGCTCCAACCAGCACAGCAGACGCCAGCTCCCCTCCCAGATCAGCCCAGATAGGAGACCTGACACGGGGGGAAGACCAGGGGTCTGTTCTGTTCTCTTGGCCTCTCTCAGCCCAGACAGTTCATCATCGTAACGAGCCGTCTTGTCAGAACCCACCTCCGTCCAGAACTTGTTATTGTAGGCCGGGGTGGATGCAGCCCGGCGGTCAGAGCATTTTGACTGCAGTTTGAGGTCACAGGTTTAAATCCCACCCCCCTTGGACTGTACGTCACTTTGGAGAATAATGATAAAATAGAAAAACATCTGCTAAAATGATGTTCATGACTGTATTTCCAGACCAGGACAGCTGGCCCTTCACCCTCCAGTCCGTCGGAGGAAAAAGCAGGATTGTTTTTTAACAGCCGCATGGGAAGTGTTGGCAGGGGTATGGCTGTCGGGGCATCCAATGAGAGAGACCACCAAGCATACTCAAATGTTGACCTTGTCTTCCATCTTGTGGGTGGGGCTTGGCGTTCCTCCACTTTACTTCCTGTTCCTTCATGAGAGGTCAAAGGTCACTGCCAAGTCCCCCCTCCCCCCCACGGAGATTATCAACCCATGTGTGTGTGAGTTGGGATCTCGCTTGAAAGCGTTGTCATGGCGACCACATCGTGACGAGCGTGCCAGGGCATCGCAATCAAGTGAGGAGCGCATGGTCCCGTCGCGAGTTGTCATGGAGACACAGATGAGAACGATTGGCTGGCTCAGACCTCCGCGCGGAGACGCAGCCAATCAAGCGGTCGCTTAGGAGCCGTTCTTCTGAGTTTCAGAGCACGGATCAGTCAGGTGATGTGTTGAAGGAGGCAGCGTGAACCGCCACCCCTCCCTCTCCTCCACCCTCCAGACCTCCTCCACCCTCCAGACCTCCTCCACCCTCCAGACCTCCTCCACCCTCCAGACCTCCTCCACCCTCCAGACCTCCTCCACCCTCCAGACCTCCTCCACCCTCCAGACCTCCTCCACCCTCCAGACCAGTGGTCCAGCAGGTCAGACCTTTGCAGGGGGTTAGTTTGGAGATGCCGGCATCTGAACATCCCACTGAGGCAGCTGGGCTCTGAGCCCAGGGCAGGCCAGGAGGAACGACAGAACATGTGGTCCGTCGGTGACAGCCAGGGTTGACGTTCCCCCCTGCTGTGCCTGGCTCCCCCCCCTGCTGTGCCTAGCTTCCCGGCTCTTCCAGATGTTGTACCCCCCCTTCTCCGTCCGCAGCGTGTGAACATTTCCAGCTGCAGATGTTTCTCTCTGGGGGGTGAAAAGGCTCCAGCTCTCTCTTGTTTCTTTTACTGACCGCCCCCCTCCCTCTCCTCCACCCCCTCCCTCTCCTCCCCCCCTCCCTCTCCTCCCCCCCTTCCCTCTCCTCCCCCCCTCCCTCTCCTCCCCCCCTCCCTCTCCTCCCTTCCTCTCTCTCGCCCCCCCGCCCCCCCCCCCACCCCCTTGGCAGGTGACTCTGACCCCTGCTGGTGAGTGATGTTTCTGTCTGTTGCCTCCTACTTAATCTGACGTGGAATATTACAGTCTGTTTGTCTTTCTGCCAAGTCACGGGTCGTTAGGGAGTCTGTCAACAGTGTCAGTGTGTTAACTATATATTTACAGTATTCTGATTTCATTACTGTCTGGTTGGATGTATTAAGTAATTAGTTAGAAGTAGCTGTACATTTGTCAGCGCAGTGTGCAAGTGATCTTTTCCTAGCTGTGCCGTGCACAGAGAGGCTAGAGTATGGCTGAGGCCTCACCGCAGCAGGCTGGAGTCTAACCTGGCCCGGGGCCATTGCTGAATCTCTCTCTCTCTCTCTCTCTCTCTCTCTCTCTCTCTCTCACTCTCACTCTCACTCTCACTCTCTTTCCCCACACTTCCCTTAAAAAATGACCAATAAAGCATGAAAAATTCCCAGAAAGATACTGTAAGGAGAAAAGAACATCTGCAAAAACAATCAAATTAAGATGAAAAGAGGGACTCCACTGTCCTGGAAACCCCCGGACCCATCACCGGCCCAGACCAGTGAGAGACATGCAAGGAGGGTTCATGTTTGTCATTCAGAAGACAGCCTGGTTTGGCCCCCCTGGTTATCTCTCCCTCAGCAGAGGAAGGGAAGGAGAGCGGGTGTGTCTTCCTGAGAGATCCCCCCCCCACATGGAGAGATCATCCATGTGGGGTTCTTACTTGTCTTTCCTCTGGTTGTGGTGACACATGGTTGGAGCTCATTAACCCGTTAAGGAGTAGCGTCACACATATGTGATTCTGAACATTCCAACCGACTATTTTCCGATAGACAAAAACTATGACAAACGCTGTAGTATGGCTTCAAAATGTACAATTAGGAGGCTAACAAGTAACACTAGCAGGTAGTAGCATTGCTACGAGTATTATGCTAGGTTGCTAGGTAACGGAAGCTAACTAAAACTAGCTAGCTTCCGTTTTGGAAAAATAACTCACTCCTTAACCTGAGGCTTCACCTCAGCCAAAGAAATGCCTTTTCCACATGCTGTACATGTGCTGTGTGTGCCATACTGTAATGCAGCGCGTGGCAACCAGGTGCACCTTCCATCTGGTGTTTAATCTGCCTGTTATCCCGCTGCCTGTTATCCGGGCTGGGGAGCAGGGTCCGATCAGACCCAGCAGGATTTCCCCAATAATTAGGCCAAGATTGTGTGTGTGTGTGTACTGCTTCTGACCGTGTGTGTGCGTGTGTGTGTACTGCTTCTGACCGTGTGTGTGCGTGTGTGTGTACTGCTTCTGACCGTGTGTGTGCGTGTGTGTGTACTGCTTCTGACCGTGTGTGTGTGTGTGTGTACTGCTTCTGACCGTGTGTGTGTGTGTACTGCTTCTGACCGTGTGTGTGTGTGTACTGCTTCTGACCGTGTGTGTGTGTGTGTGTGTGTGTGTGTCCTGCTCCAGAGTATGGGGGGCTGGGGCTAGACTTCAGCTACAGTGTTGCCGTGTCAGAGGAGCTGGGCAACATCAACTGTGGAGGGATCCCCATGGCCATCGGAGTCCAGACTGACATGGCCACCCCTGCCCTGGCCAGGTAACCATGGAGATTACACTCCCCCATCCCCGCCCTGGCCAGGTAACCATGGAGATTACCCTCCCCCATCCCCGCCCTGGCCAGGTAACCATGGAGATTACCCTCTGTGGTCCCTTACATTCATATGTCACCGAATTACCTAGAACTTTGTGTGTGTGCGTGTGTGTGTGTGTGTGGGACCATTCTATAGGTTTGGTTCAGAAGAGCTGAAGAAGGAGTTCCTGCTGCCCTCCATCCTGGGAGACAAGGTGGCCTGTCTGGGTGTGAGTGAAGTCGGAGCTGGGTCTGATGTCGCAAGTACGCCCTGCTCCTTCTCTTCCCTTCTCCTCCTCTTCCTTCTCCTCCCTCCTCCTTCTCCTCTGCCTTCTCCTCCTCCCTCCTCCTTCTCCTCTGCCTTCTCCTCCTCCTTCCTCCTTCTCCTCTTCCTTCTCCTCCCTCCTCCTTCTCCTCTTCCTCCTCCTCCTTCTTCTCCTCCCTCCTCCTTCTCCTCTTCCTCCTCCTCCTCCTCCTCCTTCTCCATGGCTCTCTTGACGGCTCCTCTAATGGTGTTTCTGCTAATCTTTAATTCTGGATGGCATTCAGACTTTGAATAAGGCAATACATTGAGAAAATGTTTCATGGAGTACACATCATAGGTCTTCTGTCCATCCAACTCCCTCCCTCCCTCCCCTGGTCATCCAGGCATCAGGACCAGGGCGGTGAGGAAGGGTGATGAGTTTGTGGTGAGTGGAGGGAAGATGTGGACCACAAACGGGACCCAGGCAGACTGGATGTGCCTGCTGGCCAACACCAGCGATGGGCCCGCACACAAGAACAAGTCCCTCATCTGCCTGCCTATGGATCTACCAGGTGACACCTTTTCAAACTTTCCAAGCTTGTTTTTTGAAAACTTTCTAAAACTTTTTCGAATATAGTTTTTCAAGGTTTCAGAACTTTATTTCCCCCTCTCCCCCCTCTCTCTCTCTCAGGAATCCACATTGCCCGCAAGATCGACAAGATGGGCATGAGGTCGTCTGACACGGCCGAGGTGTTCTTCGACGACGTCCGCGTTCCCTGCAAGAACATGATTGGCCAGGAGGGGATGGGCTTCACCTATCAAATGCTTCAGTTCCAGGAAGAGAGGCTTTGGGCTGTTGCCAATAGTAAGTGACCCCCCTCCTTCTCCTACTTCCAACAGAAACATATCCTCTGTTCCTGAGAGAGTCTGTCTGCCAAGGAACACCAGTACCAGAGAGTCTGTCTCCAAGGAACACCAGTACCAGAGAGTCTGTCTGCCAAGGAACACCAGTACCAGAGAGTCTGTCTCCAAGGAACACCAGTACCAGAGAGTCTGTCTCCCAAGGAACACCAGTACCAGTGAGTCTGTCTCCCAAGGAACACCAGTACCAGAGAGTCAGTCTCCCAAGGAACACCAGTACCAGAGAGTCAGTCTCCCAAGGAACACCAGTACCAGAGAGTCTGTCTCCCAAGGAACACCAGTACCAGAGAGTCTGTCTCCAAGGAACACCAGTACCAGAGAGTCTGTCTCCAAGGAACACCAGTACCAGAGAGTCTGTCTCCAAGGAACACCAGTACCAGAGAGTCTGTCTCCAAGGAACACCAGTACCAGAGAGTCAGTCTCCCAAGGAACACCAGTACCAGAGAGTCTGTCTCCCAAGGAACACCAGTACCAGAGAAATACTTCTCCCCTTCCTAGAGTAATACTCTCTTCTAGACCAAATATGTCTCATTGTTTATAGAAGCGTTTGGTGAGCAGGAAGTCCTCGTCTCACTCCAGCTCAGCAGCTCAGCAGTGCCTGACGCTAGCTGATGACATCAGGATGTATCAACACAGATGCTTATGCAAAGATCTGTTACACACACTCACACAACCTGAACTGCTGTCCATTTCACCCGTCACTTACTGCTCCATAGTCTGAATAAGGAAGAAAGCCTCTCCCTAATTTCTTCCCACCCATCCACTCCATCCCTCCCTCCCTCTGTTATTACACTGTCTCAGTTCTCTGGAAGACACTCCCAGTCCAGCTAAGACACGCAAGGGCAGAGAGGACTGCTACTGGAACCCTGTCGTTGTTTTCTTCACTAACCATCTGCTTCCTTCCTCCCCCACATCCCTGCTTCCTTCCTCCCCCACATCCCTGCTTCCTTCCTCCCCCACATCCCTGCCTCCTTCCTCCCCCACATCCCTGCCTCCTTCCTCCCCCACATCCCTGCCTCCTTCCTCCCCCACATCCCTGCTCCCTGCCTCCTTCCTCCCCCACATCCCTGCCTCCTTCCTCCCCCACATCCCTGCCTCCTTCCTCCCCGACATCCCTGCCTCCTTCCTCCCCCACATCCCTGCCTCCTTCCTCCCCCACATCCCTGCCTCCTTCCTCCCCCACATCCCTGCTCCCTGCCTCCTTCCTCCCCCACATCCCTGCTCCCTGCCTCCTTCCTCCCCCACATCCCTGCCTCCTTCCTCCCCGACATCCCTGCCTTCTTCCTCCCCCACATCCCTGCTCCCTGCCTCCTTCCTCCCCCACATCCCTGCTCCCTGCCTCCGTACAGTTCTGACCATGATGGACAACGTTATCCAGCAGACCATCCAGTACACACGCCAGAGGAAGATCTTCAAGCTGCCCGTTCTCTACCACCAGACGGTCCACTTCCGCCTGGCCGAGCTGGAGACAGAGGTGGAGCTGCTCCGCTCGCTTCTGCACCGCGCCACAGGTCAGCCCTGCCTCAAACACCTCACTCAGCCCTCCTGGTTCCACCTGGGGGGGAAATCCTCAGCTCTGCCCACCTGGCACTTCACGGGACCCAAATTCAACGCACCTAAACTTAGGACAGAGAGAGGGCACAGATGATTACTTTTTTTATCCCTTTTGAAAAGGAGGGCCATCTGGCTGTTGGGCAGGGTTCCAGTGCCTTGTTATGCCTGGCGTGTTCAGCCCGTGGTGTGAATACTGATGACGGTGTCAGGTTTGGGAGCTGCCTCAGAAACACTCCGCCAACCTCTGTTGGCAGTCGGTGGATACAGCCTGAATGTGGCAGCCACCCAACCCTCTCTCCATCCTCTCCTCCTCTCATCCCCCCCATCCTCCGATCCTCTCCTCCTCCCCATCCTCCGATCCTCTCCTCCTCTCATCCCCCCCATCCTCTCCTCCTCTCATCCCCCCCATCCTCTCCTCCTCTCATCCCCCAATCCTCTCATCCCCCCATCCTCTCCTCCTCTCATCCCCCCCATCCTCTCCTCCTCTCATCCCCCCATCCTCTCCTCCTCTCATCCCCCCATCCTCTCATCCCCCCCATCCTCTCCTCCTCTCATCCCCCCCATCCTCTCCTCCTCTCATCCCCCCCATCCTCTCCTCCTCTCCTCCCCCATCCTTTCATCCTCCCATGCATTCCTCCTCTCCTCCTCACAGACGTGTTGATGGACTGCTTGTGTGGTCCAGTCCTAGCAGGCTCCACCATGGCTGCCGAGATCACAGCATATGTTAACAACCCACGCTTATCACTGGAGCCATCTCTCTCTCTCTCTCTCTCTTCACTTCTGTTTTATTTAAACTGCTTATTATTAGATGTGTCTGAACAAGGGAGATATTTCCAAACAATTTACTCTACTCTTCCTTCCCTCCCTCCTCTCTCTGCCCCTTCCCTCCTCCCTCTCTCCCTCCCTACCTTACTCTCCCTCCCTCCTCCCTCTCTCCCTCCCTGCCTTACTCTCCCTCCCTCCCTCCTCCCTCTCTCCCTCCCTGCCTTACTCTACCTCCCCTCCTCCCTCCCTCTCCCTGGCCTAATCTCCCCTCCTCCCTCCAGCTCTGTTCATCAGAGGTAATGATGTGACCAAGCTGGCGTCCATGGCTAAGCTGAAGGCGGGGCGTCTGTGCAGGGAGCTGGGAGACAGCTGCTTGCAGTTCTGGGGGGGCATGGGTTTCACCAACGACGTTCTGGTCAGCAGGTTCTACAGGTGGGTGATCAACCACACTGACGTTCTGGTCAGCAGGTTCTACAGGTGGGTGAGGGGACTACCACACTGACCGTAAAAAAATTACTAAATGTAAACTGTTACTCATTGCCCGTTCTGTGTCTGGTTTTCTGTTCAGAGACTCCAGGCTGCTGTCTATTGGTGGAGGGGCCGATGAGGTCATGCTGGCCATCATCTGCAAATACATGGACACCCTACCCAGGAAGTGATGTCATCATATGTGACGACTATGATTACTCATGAACGCGTCACCCGAAGTGCATTTTATTAGCAGTAAATCCATGGAAACATAATAATAAGGGCATGTGTCCTGTGATCAGGTTTGTAGCCACGGTAACCAGGGATGTGTTTATAGTGGCATGTTTCTATCTTGGGAGACTGAGTGACAGTAAGGTCCTGTTCTGTAGCGTATGTAAATTCAGAATTCAGGACCAATTACCATCCTCTCTGATGTACATGACTCATCAAGGTATACTTGATATTCACCACGTCTGTAAATGAAGTAATCTTGATGTGTCAGATCAACCTTTGCTTAGAACCTGTAATTTTTTGTAGTATAGTCTCAATAAGCCATTGAACGGTATGTACAGTTTTAATCCACTTTTGTCTAAATTAAACTTGATCTGACATCTGTACGTGAGGCCAACAATACAGACTCGTTACAGCACCACAGAATGGAATTTAAAACATAAATCTAATTTATTTACATATAAAACAGGATAGTTGAGATCCAGGAAGAGGAGGTTGTCTCTCCAGGAAGAACATGGCGGGGTGAGTCGTGTACAAATGTCTCTTTTCCACACTGTGGGGTTCATCCAGTGCTACTCCACTGCCCCTCAAGAGAGATCATTATCGATAGACTTTAGATATGTCTTCCAGCCATCTTTACAACTGTTTTAGAACCACAGACCCTGCCTTCCCACTACAGGTTAACGTATACCTGGTTTATCTTGCGGTTGTCTAATAGAACCACTTTTTCCCTGTAGTTTTTTGGCGAGTTATAACCAACTGATTTAAAACATCAACAAGCTAATTATATTAGAATCAAGTGTTCTGAATTACTGTTGAAGACCTCCTGATTATAAGACTTCTGGCAGAGTGGAATCAAGTTGGAATCTTGCTGTCGTGAGATCCACATAAAACCACACATTGTTTTGTCTTGTAGCCAGGCACCAGATTCAATCCAACTTGGTTCTCAATCTCAAACTTAGTCAAGGTCACGGCCGTCGGTTCCAATAGAGCACCCCAGGGTCAATGGCACAGATTCAGGTGAGGGGTTTTGAGAAGTCAGGGTGTGGGGGAAACGCCTCATCACCTCAGCTTGATGTACCAGTAGAGGACTAGGAAGACAAACAGAGCAAAGAGCAGCATGTAGCACAACAGCTTGGTCTGGCTGCCCCTGGACAGCTGTTTCACCCTGCTGATGGTGGCTCCCAGTAAACCGCCTGTCGAGTCAAAATCTGAGTCCTGCATCGAAAGAGAACACATCGTAAGATCATCGTAAGTGTCAGGTGGCTGAGCGGTGAGGGAATCGGGCTAGGAATCCGAAGGTTGCCAGTTCGATTCCCGGTCATGCCAACTGACGTTGTGTCCTTGGGCAAGGCACTTCACCCTACTTGCCTCGGGGGAATGTCCCTGTACTTACTGTAAGTCGCTCTGGATAAGAGCGTCTGCTAAATGACTAAATGTAAGTGTGTTGGGGGGGGACTAGTCGAGGCCCTAGCAGCTCTGAGTCGGCGAGCAACCTCGTAGCATCATGTTGGAGGGTCACTGTTTGAAGATGTGGGGTTCCATCATCACAATGCTAAGGCTATTTAAGATATAGGGCTAGTCTTGTTGTGTGTGAGAGACATTATACTCACCATGTCTTCCAACATTTTGTTCTGGTACTTGACTTCTGTTCCAATTTCTATTGTCATCTGGAAGAGGGTTGTAAAATGGGATTGTTACTATAGAAGATAAATTACTTTTGCTGACTGGCTCTTTTTAGAACACTAATTATGTATTAGTAGGTGGTGTAAATGTGCTAATTAAGTGTTTACATGTTTCAAGGCGTTGACTTTGGCCCTTAGAGCTTCCTGTAAGTTCTCATTTTCTTCTTCGTGGACGCTGTATCCGCTTGCCACATAATTTCCGTGAGGCCCTCCTTCCCCTATGTGAAAAACAAAACAAATTTACCATGACTGACAAGGCTGTGGATGCTAAACACCGGTGGCTATTTCAATAACTCAGGTTAATTGGCCACAAAAAGGGAACTTACTGAATCTACTAGCGGTAGTGAAAGTTTGGCATGGCAATGATGACGTATATAGCTAGCTAGTATAAGGCTTACAAGGATGTTCCGAGGGGAGCAAGAAACACACAAAACACTCATCTAATATTTTCTTTGAATAGCTATGCTAACATGCTGATTTAGCTAGCATGCTGGACGTTATAGTGCAGTAGGCCTGTTGGCAAGCCACTGTTGGTGCTAGTAAGAGCTAGCGTTAGTTAGCTAGGAAGCTAGAGCTAGCAAACTGAACAGATATAAATATTTCTCTTACCCAAACCGGCACGTCGCATTTTGATTTATTATTTCAAACGGGTCTTGGCTGTACAAAAGAAACGGCAAAGGTAGTGTGATGATGCCAGCTTCTGTAACTGTGGCAGTGAATTAGTTGAACTCAAGATAGCTATGAGTGAGATTATTTGTGCAATAACGCCACGACATCTTACGGAAGCCGGCAAGGCATTTGTTCACAGGCTAGACTCCGCCCCGTCTCCTTTCAAACAGATCTAAAATGACTCATATCAGAGCCTGTTTAGACATTCTCTGCTCATATCCACTTTCACACATACAATTTTAGTTGGCACTTCCCAGTAGAGATTACATTAATCATTTCAGCAACATGTTTCTGTGGTGTAAGAAGTAATAATGTGACCAGATGAGTCACGTTCTGGCTCTTCCCGTAATCCCCTCTTGATTAATGTAATAAACTCTATTTTCAGATTCCATATCTCTTTTTTTTCATTATTAAATAACATCCCAATATATGTTCTGTATATAGCCTGACATTGAAGAAAAATCATTCAGTACCATACAGTTACCTGAGCAATCACCATGAACAAGCAAATTCCTCCAATGAACTCCAAATATAGGCCATCTCAGCTTTATCGAAAAGCTCGCAAAACAACCGTTAACCTTTCTAGACATAGTAGTCTTCGTTGTCAGAGTGGGACATGAAGGTATGGAGATTGACACTTTAATTATTATCTTGGTTTACTTTCTCCCTGCTCTTCATATTTAGCTCAACGCTAGCTCAAGGGTTAGGTCCATTTCAAGAATCTGACTTGTGTGACTGACATTTTAAATTACTTTTGATGCTCACCAAAGATAGCCTAACTGGTATTTGAGAGAACAGAAAATGTTGTGTTTTCCCCGGCCAGTCAGTGTAACAAAAGTGCAGGTATTTTATGTTACAGGGGAGAGAGATGTTTAAAAAAAAAAAAAAAAAACAGTGAGCGCGAGACCCTACTCTCACCTCACTTCGTGATTCTAATTAGCACAATAAACTCCCTGAACAGATCAGCCACGCGCTGCTTGGAGCTTCAACCGTCATTTATCTGTGTTCTCTACGCCATCCGGCCCAATGATGTTTGTCCGTGGCTATGAGAGGTTATGGTAAATGGTTCAAATGATATTTCAAGAGTCAATATCAATAAGAAGCTGGTGATTACTGGTGAAATCTAATTTAGGAAGACAGGGCCGTAATCATTTATATATATTCATCACACAATATTCAAATCTGGTCAAAATGCCCTCGCCCCCAATATATTGATATAAAAATATAAATACAATATAAATGTGCTAGCTATGACAAGCAACCACGCACGCTGTCCAAAATTATCATAAAAAAACCTCAGACTCCCTAGCAGATTTCGTACCCCCCAATGTTGACTCCATGGCTACGGCCTTGAAGTAGGAACTCTCCGGATAATGAGGTTAGCGTTGTTCACGTAGGCGCAGGAACCAAGGGTGAAAATTAGTCAGTGGCAGTTCTAGAATTTTTTTACAGGGGGGGCCAAGGTGGGGCCAGTGTTTAATCAGAGGGGCACATTAAAAACAACTGATATTTAAACATTAAATACTTTAATTTAGCTTTATATTAAAATCATACAAACGGCTCTGAACCTGCCTCTTCCAGCTCCTCCTAACCCTTCGTCGTTTCATGATACTGAAAAAAAAACGTAAAAAATACTAATAATTAGGTCATATTATTCAGTCAGCTCAGGGGGGGCCACAGGGGGGGCCAGGGACATTTTTACAGGGGCACTGGCCCCTGTAGGCCCCCATGTAAAACCGCCACTGGAATTAGGAATCAGCTTTTCATCGGCAGCTTGACTGAGCATCCGTCTGCATGTTATGCCGAGATATGTGTTTGTTTTTACAACAGTAGCCTACCATGTGTACAGGCACAGCAAGTTCTTTGCAAACCTTTTCAACCCCCAGTCATTGTTTTCTTTATTATTTGTTGTCTGAGGCCAGTAAGGTAACTTTGAAAGCAGATTGGTTAGAGATAAACAGAAACAATTGGTTGTCATTCCCTGAGAGTGATTTCTGTTGTTTTGAAATGGGGCATCTGTCAAAGGGGTGCAAATACTTTTGATTTGCCTCGCTGACTTAATAGTTGGCTTAACAATGGACATGTTTTATACCCTTCTGTGACTCAGAGGATAAGCGAGATCGGCAATATTGCCAAACTATCAAACTCTTCTCCTTATAGTCGCACGAAATGAGATCCCGGGTGCTGGTTATCATGCGTAAGTCACTTTTATTCACACATTAATCATCTTTCCCCCAAACAATGCCAGTGGCACCTAAGACAGGTAATATGATCTCAAAGATTCAAACGTCTCAGGTGACGTTAATTTATTCTGATCCCTGACGCCTCATAAATAAATACATCTCAAAGACCATTTCTTCTAATGCAACGCCTCCTCCTCCACCCCACATTAATGCACACTGTGCCACGGCGTTAGTGTCAAAGTGGAAGAAAGCTTCTATTGATTTAGCTGAATGTGCGTTTCGGCCATCGTCATGGATCTGAGGAGATTAGCTTTATCACAAGGCATTTTACAAAGCGTTTCTCTTGACTGGGACTGTGAACGGCAGTGTAGAGGACAGCGGTTCAACTTCTCAGCATCTCCGCTCAGAGAATATCAGATTCGATTTGACCTGGTGGGGGTCAAACATCTTTAGCCTACTCAAACCTGGGATTAGTGCAGCCTGTACTCGTCCCCTAGGGATATCATTTAGGAAACTTTTGAAATTACTATTTGAATGATGGGCTCAGATTAGAAAGCTAATTTCGGTACGAACGATCAATCATTTTATTGGATTTAATGTGCAAATAGATGCTCCATGCAGGGACTTCACTCTGTTATAGCTTTCGGTTCTTTTGTGTGGCTGAAAAGATGCAATAAATGAGAAAACCCACTGTGGCTTTTGATTGATTGTAAAGAGAAATTATGCTGTCTTTTTAGGGGGAAAAATGTGAATGGTGATGTACAAATATGCTTTAACCACTAAGCTATATGTTCCCAGGGTTCCAGGTGCTTGTGTTGCTTCATATGTTAATTCCTTGGGAGAACGAACACCATCCATCCATCCATTCCCTGAGAAATGAGGGAGTGAGGCAGCGGGGAGAAGAGATGAAAGAGTGTGTGCCAGAGGAAGAAGGCAAGGTGTTCTTACTATTTTTAAACACAGAGATCGGTGGATCTGATTCCCACACTTGACATCTCTTTGAAGTGCAGTTAAAGGAATTCCTCTGGCTCAGCTATGCTGGAATTTACTTGACTGCAAATTAGTGCATTTAAAATGAAGCTTTGACTCTGATTCACACCACTGATGATGCAATCCAACAGGGAAAAGGGAGGTTTAATGTGATAGCAGTAGCTTTCTAGTTTGTGGATTGTGCATTACTGGTACGTCTGCAGTAGGTCTAGACAAGCTGAATATTGAAATAATAAAGAATCATTGACGCTATACCTAAATAAGGCAATGAATCGAAATAGGTAACTTTATTAAATATGTAACTGTGCAAACAGTTTTACCTGAACGCCTGAATTTCCGTCGGTATCAATAAAAGGATTTTGATTGTATATTCAAGAGGATGAGTGTGCTGACTGAGCGACCAGAACCGAAAAAAGAATGAGAGAAAGACAGAGCATTGCCAGAAAACTGGCGGCTCTGCACCATCAGCGTAAAAGCCTCTCATTCCTCTCCAGTATTCAATGGGGTTGAATACCTTAGGGGGTCTCCGTTCGATCATAATGAGCGAAGGTATTACTCAAATGAAATTAAGATGTCGAAGTTTTTGGGCTTCTGTAACCGCATCCGTGTTATTTAAATCAATTAGTCCTCAGTCGGTGTGGCTCCAGTAGGCTCTGTAGTCATGGTGACATGCAGCAAGAGTTGCTGGACACAGTTGGTTTCTTGATGTAATATTTAAGTTGAGTCAATACCTAGTGTGCGGTCTTTTGTTTAGAGCAGGGGATCGAGTATTCTTTTACGGCCTTAATCCGTTTGTGCCAACCATTTGTGATGGAACCAGAGAATATTGATCCGTAAACATAGGGGAGATAAGGCACGTGGCCGTCACGCGGAAAGATGAGCAATAGCTTTATCAACGTGATTAAAAACGGTGTTCTGCGACGCACACATTCGTTTAGTGTTTTTGTGTTTACTCTTGTGATCACAATAGCCTATCCGTTTTTCTGTCCTTGATGGAAATGACGTTATCAACAACGTGCAAAATCCCAAAGCCCTCTTGGCCCAGAAACTTTTTGGGGCTACGATACCCATCAACATTAAGACTGATGTTTGAACAGATGAACAAGACCAAACGGTCGGAATGCACGGTAAATGTAGGTGGTTTGACAAACATTGATGAGTGGAACAAGTAGGGTGACCAGACGTCCTCTTTTACCCGGACATGTCGCCTCTTTTCGAGACCTAAAAAAGGCGTCCGGCATGGATTCCAAAATCGTCCGGGATTTTGCCTTCTCTGGGTCTTTCACAAACTAGTTATTATGCCCTTAAAAGTTTTGGAAAGGGTATCTCCCTTATGTTCCACCTTCTTGAGCTCTGACTGTAGAGAACTGTCATTGGTCGACCGCCTTCTCAGTGTTGCCAGATGCACGATAATTATCCTCCAAATACGATTATTTTGAGCCTTTGGTAAGATACTTCGGCATTTCCAATCTGGAAACACTGCCACCGCGTATCGTATCGTTTTCTAAAATCCTGGCCCCCCATTATCCCTTTTCAGGTAGAAAGACACTGCCCTCGACTACGTTCTGGGACAAGCAAGTGGGCCTTTCTTTATTTTTACGTCCTGAAAAACATCAGAAAATATCCCTCAAAGCTTGGCGCTGTCGGACTCCATTAGACCTGCCTGTACTCTTTCTTTTTCTCTTTGTTTCTGTTTTTATTTCACATAAGCCCTCTATCCTCTCTTTGTATCCCTGTCTTCCCCTCTCATCCTCCATTTATTGGGTTGTGTGTTTCTGACAGCTCCTTCTCTGATCTTCCCCATACGAGAGATCTGTTTTGAGTGTGGGCAGAATAATGTGACCCTCAGGCTTTTGTCAAATCATACAAACACAGTCAGTACCGGTCCTAGCACATCTGGCTATGCAAAATGTATCAACAGAATCCCCCCCCCCCCCCCCCCCCCCCCCCCCGGGAGTGCAAATCGTAGTTGGCACCTACTCTCATCGCACAGAGGGTTTCCTTAGAACCGAAAGATCATTGACGGTGATTCAGGAGAAGTGCACTGTTTGAAGCGTGGTAGCATGATAGTGTAGATATAATCACCCCGTCTCCCACAGCACTGACGCTCGTCATCTCCAGAAAGCCCGAGGCCAGACACACAGGCCTTGGGAGTGTTTACACAGCTGGAACGCTTTCCTTCCCAGCTGTCATGATCCAGTTACACAAAGAACTCGCACTGTCACAGTCACTGTGTTCAGACCAGGAGAACAGACACCATCCAGGACCCACACCATACACAACACCAGACTTTCCATCTCACTCATCACCTTGTTACAAGCGACAAAAAGGCTTCTAGGTTCTCACCTTGCTGGATTCACAAGATCACGAGAATCCATCTTGCCAAGCTCTGAGCTATCCTTTTGTGCCCGACCAACTTGGGCCAATTAGCATCCTACTACAGGCAGCTACAGGCAGGCGTGGTTGAAGTTAGCAAGTGATTGACACATGTTTCACCCAATGATTGACAGATGTTTCACCCAATCATCTGCCAACTTTTTAATTATAATTATTAAAGTGCCTGCCCTTTTCCAAACAGTTTCCAAGGATGTCTTCCCAGAGAGTTGTGTAACAAACCACCTGTTTAGTCAAGTCTCCTGTGAGCAGGCCAGCATCCATGCAGCCTCACCACTGATGTTATGACTGCTGGATCGGGCTGATATCACAACGTAGCTTTGAAGGCTAAAAATCCTTTAGGCAAGCTGAGAAGGATGTGAGAGCTCGCTTCTCTAATTAATGAGAGGATGAAGTGACGTTAGAGCTAATGAAAGCGATTGAAGTGATTTTAGGCCTGGTGATTAGTGTCACATTACAAGGTTTGGATAATGAGTTTTCCTCTGGGGTGTCAACTTGAAGGGTCAACATGAAGGGTATGGTGTGGGGTGAAACACTAGAAACAGAACGATAATTACAGGGCAGCGGAGTTTACATATAGTAATTTTAGCAGACGCTCTTATCCAGAGCGAGTTGTAGACGTTCATGGATTGCGGCAGGTAAATTTGAGTCTTTCGTGAATTCTTTGCCGAAATTGTGACGGTTTATTTGGTTTATTTATAACGGTTTATTGTTAAGCAGATTTACATCTGCTAATTGAGTGACGTGATGCAGCTCCTGGTTGTGGCAGGATTACATTATGACCTCTCACCCCTAATTGGTTTGGTTTTAGGCGTTCCCAATGGATGCTACCTGCATTATCTGTGGGTCTCCACGTTACATTGTTTTATACATAGGCCAGTGGTGTCACCTGCGCTAAATTGTTGTCGTTTTTTAATATGTTTTATCCCTGTCAGTACGACGTTGTTTGAAATGGTAACCAGGTCTTTTCTGGGGGTGGACTCATTTGACTGCAGATAAAGAACTCGCAGGTGAAAATCCCCCTCCCTCACATTCATTGCTTTGGATAAAAGCGTCTGTTAATTGAATACATTATTTTTGTTATTATTATCATTAGCTTTTTTCTGAGGTAAAAATATGTGTTGTTCTGTGCAGATGTATTGTCCCATGTTTTTATAGATAATATTTGATCCTCCAGCTTCCCTTACCGGTAGAGAGCACATCAGATGGTGGGATTGGGGTCAGATGGCTGAGCGGTTAGGGAGTCGGGCTATTAATCAGAAGGTTGTTAGTTCGATTCCCGGCCATGCAAAATGACGTTGTGTCCTTGGGCAAGGCACTTCACCATACTTGCCTTGGGGAGAATGTCCCTGTACTTACTGTAAGTCACTCTGGATAAGAGCGTCTGCTAAATGACTAAAATGTAAAACATAAATGTAAATCTCCCACACTGGTTTCCTGCTGTGGCTGTTGATGTGTGTTTGTAATTGAAAGTCACCAGGATTCATATCCATCCCCCATGACAAGCTTTCGTAAGTCATGGCTGCATCAGGACAGCTTCTCTCCTCCAGGAGCAGGCAGAGCAGGGACGGACATGGCCAGCCTTCACAGGGGAAAGGGTTTATTATTCCATGAACGGCATTGTCCCGATTTTACCTTCCTCCTGCATTTATGCCTGGGCAAGAATGGGCTCAAACAGTATTTGGAGAGTGAATTTTCCCAAAGGCACCAGACACTGTGGTCGAATCTGAACCATGTGGTGAAACGAAATAGAACCTGTTTCCAAGTTCCACAGATGAGAATACGAGATAGTCTTCACCTGTTAAATCTGTCTGTGAGTTGTTGAAAGGTAATTTTCAGATGTTTAACCCTTGTGCTGCCTTCGGGTCACATGACCCAAAGGTTCATAACGAACCATCGTTGTGTTTACCCAATTTTACCCAATACAAAAACAAATACAAATAATTTTATTTTAACCTTCGCAATCTGTCTGAGACAGCCCAACTGTTAAAAGAAAATGATTCACTTTGTTTTTGTATGCGGTAAAGTTGTCGCAATACGACGGTGGGTCACAATGACTGATGGGTCAGAATGACCCGAAGATAACACAAGGGTTAAGATGGATATTTCTGGCGTGGGTTTGTGATCGAGGATGAAATTCACTAGATCTTTATTTATGGGCTCGACCCATGGATGTATATTGCTGTACATCCATATTGCATGGATGTACTTTGCCTCTGGAAGTCAGAATGGAATGTGAGTAGCATAGTTGAAGATTGAGACTGATAACAGAAGGTCAAGAATACAAATATATATAAATATTTACCTCAGGAAGACATTTAAAGACTGAATTTAATGACAGAGTGAAGAGAGATAATTGAAAAGCAGAAGCTCCCTTAGGGATGGATCTCCTGGAACCTTCTACCCTAACCTTGTGTGTGTGTGTGTGTGTGTGTGTGTGTGTGTGTGTGTGTGTGTGTGTAGGAGTGTATACGGCTCGTACAGTACTGTATGGTTCTCTCCTCATCTTGGGAACCAGTCGGCAGTGCAACAGTGCCTCCTAGTCCTGAGTTTCAGCCACTGCTGAAACACACCCTCCCCCGTTCCCATCCCCGATCTCATCCCTGATCCCATCTTTGTTCCTCCACACTCTCAGACCGGCTGTTCCTTCTCCCCAGCGTCAGGGCAGTGAAGGGGTTCTAACTGAGGGCTGTCTGCCTTCTTACATTACATTTACATTTAGTCATTTAGCAGACACTCTTATCCAGAGCGACTTACAGTAAGTACAGGGACATTCCCCCGAGTTGTGTGTGTGTGTGTGGTAGGGGTCAGGAAGGATATAAAATCTTCAGATTCATCGGTTTCCAATACTCTAATATGATTGAAATGGTTCAGTAAGCTTCATATTGTTGCATAATTTTGCAGCAATCTGTCCTGCATATCATGTCACCTGCTTAAACACCACTGTGTTTCGTCTGTTTGGAATGGTTATTCCTCCATCCACATCATGCAAATGATCCCTCAGTCTTGACTCAACCCCCCCTCCGACAGGAGGATGAATACTCAAACTACGTTTGTCCTTGAGCTGAGAGCATCCTTCTGTTTACACATGAGCATATCCTTTGTTGACTATTACCGAGCCAAGTCAACAACCTGTCTGCTTGGGAATCAACACAAAGATGAAAGATTTGACTGAAGCTTTCCGTCTTACATCCCGGCTTCTCTCTCTTTCTGCTGTTTACACCTGACAGTTTCAGACTCGTTTTCTTCAGTCAAGCCTGAAATCAAAGTTCTAACCTTTAAATGGTTGTTTTATGTGTCTGTGTGAGAGGGTGTTTGCCACAAATACTCCCTCCCGCCCCGCCCCGCCTCCCTTCCCATGCTCTACTGGCCTGTTCAACCAGGCTGAAAGCTATCTTTATGGGACTGGGTCTCGCTGTTCCACTGTTGATCCAACCTAAAAAGGAGTGGAGTAAATGCAGCTCAGTGGTTAGAGCATTTGACTGCAGATGAAGAGGTTGCTTGATTGATATCCTCTCTGTATGTAGCTTTGGATGAAAGTGTCTGCTAAATGAGACACACAGACACAGACAGACACACTGGTGTGTTTAGAGGATGAGAGGTGCTCTCTGCTGTTTCTGCCTGATGGAGGGGGAGTTTCTTTTTTATTGTTTGGGTTCAAAGGTCAAAAAGAAACTGCTTACCATCCTTTTGAAACTCTGTTCCCCATCTGTGTTTAGCCCCTTACCCAGAAGACCTTGACTCCTCTCATGGGGGACCACAGTTATACATGAGCTAACCAATGAGCTGCTCTTGATTGATAATCCACTGGGTTCATTTGCCAGCCCAGTGCTCTCTCCAGCCCTTAACTCTCCTATTTTCCACCCCTCGCTGATTCTGCACGGCATAGCCAAAACAAACACACCCAGTCCTGCTCTCAAGACCTAATTACTGACAAGGTAATCCGCTTATTTTGCAGCAACAGTGATTTGAAATACCCACTGGCTTTCAAGGGAGGATGATCTATTGATTAATAGATTAAGGTGTAGGCCTTTTCTGTTTCTCTCTGTCTCTCTCTCTGTCTCTCTCTCCCTGTCTCCCTAAAAGAGACGTGCCTGTCTAGTAATAGTGGCCTTTACTCACTAGCAGTTTTAGCAGATGCATTGACATTTACAGCAGTCCCAGTTAATAAATGAATCTTTAACCTACAGTCCATGTGTTCTTTTTAGATTGCCATCACCGAAAAACGGTATCTTGAGGCAGTGGATGTGTAATTGCCATTTTGCTTTTTAGTATCGCCCAAGGAATATAAACACTGACATTTACCGTGTTTCGTTCATGTATTTTAGTATGCCTACTATGCGTTCTGTGGTTTGTTCTCTTTCTTGTAACTCTAGTCTTGATTTTTCGTGTGGCAAAAACTCCTGAACCAAAAATAAAGATAAACTATATTAAATTTTTCGTACAAAATACAACAACAATCATCCTGTCCAAGTTTTCAGCGTTCTTGTGTTGCCACTCTACTGTCCCCTTGTCACTTAAATGACACCGCGCTCTGTGACTTGAAAGATGCAGTCTGTCAAGAGCATTTTAGCGACCGTGACTACACCGTGTCTGAGCGGTTTTCTGGATGAGGTCTAAGAGGGGTTCGGGCCGCTGGCGGTCTTGGAGAGGTTGATGGTGACCGTGGAAAGCAGGGCGCTGGCAGATCCCACTGAGTAGGCCCGTGTGAGGGACAGGTGAGCAGTTGAATGCAAGGCCTCCCTCTCCTCGTACATCATAGCGCCAGCTCATGAATCCAATCTGATTCCCTGCCCCTGCTGTTCCAGTTCCATGGTTGTCATTTTAATGTGCCTTCTTTGGAGAAGGCTACGGTCCTCCACACACGGGAGTTGAAAAGGACAATGCGAGCGGCGGACAACGTCGAAGAGGTGCGGGGTTTTCTGACGCACAAACTGAACATGACATCCAGGACTCGGACAAGAAACTCCTGCCAAGCAGGGATGACAGTTTGGGAAGATTGCTGGATGATTATAGCTGTGTGAGAGAGAGACGTCTCTCTCACACTGGAGATGCTTGAGTGGGTTTTACTCTGTTGTGAGGCTTGCCAGAGTGCTTGCTTGAATCCAACAATGCTGCTGATTTGTAGCGATGCTGTTTCAATCTCCGTGACAAATTGAAAGAGACGTAGGAAGAAAGATTCCTTGAGTAACCCCTGGTAGCAGTCATGTGCGGTAACCTAACCGTAACCCTAAGCTCGGTCACAGCTAGATTCACTCACTTAAATTCACTCGAATTCACTCGGTTCTTTACTCTCCCTTCAGGCTGTAATGTAGGCCTATTGACGTGTTCATTTACCTGAAAAAAAGGCTACAAAGCGATATAGGCTATGCTACACCAGTATCGCCTGATGAGAGGGTAGCCTATGTTAACACGCTACTTAACAAGGAAGGACACCGTCGTCTTTCATTTTCATTTAACATCAGATGTGTTCAAGTTTCAGATCAAGCTGCACCTCGACTGACTTTGCCTAAGGGCACTGAAAGCAGCACTTAGCAGTACAATAAGCCAACTGTGATACCTGCAAATTTGTCCCTTCTCTGCATGTTGGATTTGAGATCCTGTTATGGAAGACCGCTGTCTGGTAGGAGACCGACAATTACTGCAGTTGAACGGGTTTGCTTATAGCACCAAGTTGTTTTTGCTGCACTTTAGCCTACTACGCGCTATTGATGTTATTGTTTTGCTGTTTAGTATTGTTCATCATTGCTGAGATGCACAATACAGACTTGACGTTTAATTCTTGTTTTTCTGCTATACTTATTATATTCACTACTGTGCTTTGTATAAAAGTGTTGTCTACATGAACAAAACAATAAGTAGGCCTAATATCGAATTTAAAATATGCTGTCTGACATCAAACGTTTCTTGTTCGAATTTTAGACAAAGAGTGTGTGTATTCTCCTCAAAGAATCTGTTTTGGAATATAGATATATTTTTTGTGAGAACATCAGTGAAAAACAATCTCAGTAGGTTCCCTGTCGTCTTGTTGTTCCAGATCTGTCTTGGTTGTTCTGGAAACTCCCTACTTCCAGCAGTTCCCCGGTAATTTATTAATTTCAGCAGATGCTTTTATCCCAGGCGACATACAGGAGATTTGAATCTGTGACTGCTTGATCTCGAGTGAAATGCTCTGACCACTGAGCTATACACCACCACCATGTCCTCAAGCTAACACAGCTTCAAGTTCTCGCCCTCATGGAGAGAGTTCATGCACCCTCTCCAGGTGACAAGGGTGGCCTGCAGAATGGACATCATCTAGGAAATATGTCCAGGATTGTTGACTAGAGATCATTAATCCCATTGTGTGTAATGAGCGTATTGATACTCCCATATCGAGGCTTTATGGGTCGTTAGCTGTGAAGGAGCAGGAAATGAAGGATGATGGACAGGAAGTGAAGGATGATGAGTGTGTGAAGGAGCAGGAAGTGAAGGATGATGGACAGGAAGTAAAGGATGATGAGTGTGTGAAGGAGCAGGAAGTGAAGGATGATGGACAGGAAGACTGATGTCAGAAGTGAGAACATGATGCTAGTTCAGTCAGATCCAGAAACCTCTCAGAAGAACTCCCTTTGATGCCAAACTCTCTGAACTTTCCCTCTCATTTGATGGAACATGAAACAGTTTTGTGAACTTTTATTCATCAAAATGTTCTCCTCATCTAAATAATGCTTAAATGCTTTGAAAATATCCATCAGGCTGCGCATTATCCCATGAATTAAATAAAATCAGAAGTTCCCTCACCAAAATACTGTCTCCTCAAGGACACATTTCAATGAACTTCATGAATGATCATATGCATGACCAGTCTGTCTGCCTTTGGTGGTCTTGGCGGCGAATCTTTCAAGTTCATTGATCTGTGCTTTTCCTCCCTCGAGTCTGTCGAAAGAGTTCTGACACTTTATCTAATCGTTATGGATGAGCGCTGTCGCGTGCACCTGTCCAGATCTCCAAGTCTAATGTATGCAGATGATGTTGTTTCCTTCCTCAACGGGACTCTGGGGGAGTCTGGGAGCTTGCAGCGCCGGACCAACAGTAAATACAGCTGGAGGAACAAACAAGCGGGGCTTCTGTCATGTCTGAGGTGCGTTGTGGGAGATTCAGGGGATTCAAGGGATGTGATTACCAGGAGGTGATGAGAAGGAGATCGGCAGCAGAGGATGTGAGGATGAGCTTCCTGTGGAGGCATCCAACCAGGGCCAGACCTCATACTGGGATCAGAGGAAATTGCTCTTTGCTCTAATGGTAGATATTTAGGATGCCTCTTCTGCAAAGTTCTAGTGGTTCAAATCTCATTCACAGAAGAGTGGGTTTACAGTCATATTATGTGGGATGAAACAGATATTACTACAGCATATGGTGGATACAGTATTCTTCTTTTCTTTTTTTAAAGTAAAGCAATAAAGCAAAGTAGATGCAGTTTTTCCAGGATCACTGTGGCATTCGGATCCAGTTTTATGAAGTTTATTGCAAATGTTCTTCTGAGGGTGAAGGAGGGTTTCAGGTCAGAACATCATATTGAAAAATATATAGTTGCGTTAGAACAGGACAGTTAATAAAAAGAAGCTTAGATGGACAACGTTTCTCATGAAACCTTCAGAGAAACAAGGTTCTATCAAGATGGAATAAGAGAATGTCAAATTAATCCTATGCTTGAACACTTCCCCTCCACACACACACACACACACACACAAGTGAACACCCTCTAAAAAGCCCCTGTCGATGAATTGAGTTAACGCCCTCGTAAAAACACAGGAACAGACACAGGGCAGGTTAAACAGCCCAGATAATGTCCACACATTTCAATGAAAAAGACAAGCAATGACTTTCACCCATTTAAATCCCAGTGCTTTCATCAAATAACATTAAGAACATCACCGTTATCACCCAGATGTCCCTCAGTAGTGGTGACAGTGTCCTGGGCCCATGTTTGATGTCCTGTGTGACATGTTGTGATGCCAGACATTAAGACCTCCTGAATGTCAGAGCCTGCCAATACGTCTAGCTAATGTCAGCCTCTGATCACCACTGAAAGCTAAATGAGGTAAAGAGAACAGGGCTGCAGCTAATGCCAGGGCTGGGGACCAGAATGAGAGGTGGTATTATAGCTGTCTGATCAAAGACAATCGGCCCAGACAATGATGAGCTTCAAAAACATCCAGCTTCATCGAAAAGGTCTCAGACACACATCAATCAGTGTATGTGTGTGCGTGTGTTTGGGTGTGTGTGTTTGGGTGTGTTTGGGTGTGTGTGTGTGCGTGTGTTTGGGTGTGTGTGTGTGTGTGTGTGTGTGTTTGGGTGTGTGTGTGTGTTTGGGTGTGTGTGTGTGTTTGGGTGTGTGTGTGGGTGTGTGTGTGTGTGTGTGTGTGTTTGGGTGTGTGTGTGCGTGTGTTTGGGTGTGTGCGTGTGTTTGGGTGTGTGTTTGGGTGTGTGTGTGCGTGTGTTTGGGTGTGTGTGTGTGTGTTCTGGGAGGTCAGTTTACTTTGACATTTAGTTAATCGTGACAGTGCACATCTGAGTGTTATCTGTAACAAGCAGCGTGGTAGAACAGAGGGTTGGTTTAAACATGAGGACATTGTTGTCATTAGGCTGAGTAAACCTGTATGAAGGGAGTCAGGTGGCTGAGCGGTTAGGGAATCGGGCTAGTACTCTCCTCCCAAACCTTGGGAGGAGAGTTTTTCCTGGGAGCTTTTCCTTGTCTTCCTCCAGGGTTTAGGTGGGTTTAAGTGCAGTTCCATGGGCGTATGTGAAGCCCTTTGTGACACTGCTTGTAAAAAGGCTCATTCAAACGAAATTTGATTTGAGGAAGTGGCCAAATAGTCAAACATGTAATGTTCATATTATCAACAGATGAAGGGGGCTGACTTCCACCTCCAGATCCCTGGATATTTGTCAAATAATGTCATCCTGTTATGTTATATTAGCAACTTTATCATCCTCCTGTAAAACAAGCTACTCCCTGGCTTAGTGGTGTAGCATTTCACCTGCTAGGGCTGCTTGTCAACTGCAGGGGGCGCCATCCTGTGCTGTGAAAATCACTCCTGCTGGTCAACCCTGGTCTTTTATAATTGTATAGGACTATTCTGGTCACAGAGGTACGTGGCGGTGGTTTATCTGTGAAGCCAAGGGTTACTGTGTGCAGTGCAGTACTTCACTGAGTCGTATACTGTCCAGTGTCCAGTACATACATGGTCTGTGTGTGTCTCTCAGTACCTGGGAACACTCCAGTTCACACACATCAATCTCTGATGATCACCAAAGATGTCATGGTCACGCATTTAACCGGGTTTCCAGTTGTTCAGAAGAGCTGCTCTGGTTTGTTGCACGTTCTAACCAGCAGAGGATGCTGTGGGCTCACACACAGAGAGAACCGCTTCTATGAGACTGGAGGCAAGAACAGTTTTCCAGACACACAACCCTCGTCTCCCAGTTCTAGAAACGCAGCTCTCAGGAATGATTGGGGTCTAATGAATAATG
Organism: Osmerus mordax; assembly: GCF_038355195.1. NCBI lineage: Eukaryota > Metazoa > Chordata > Actinopteri > Osmeriformes > Osmeridae > Osmerus > Osmerus mordax. Next base: position 13,548,497 of record NC_090067.1, read on the forward strand.
TAAACATACAACACAAAAGATGTTCAGCGGTTAAAAAAAATAATAATACGTTTTTAACAGAACACAGGTTCTTCAGAGTTTTATATAAAAAATTTTTTTTAAAAAAATTAAGGTAAAAAAAAAATATGAAATCATAGGATTTACAGTAGATAAATGTATTGGTTTGGTGCAACGACAACAATATTTCAGTTTTTAACGACAGTTTTTCTTTACTTTGTTTCCAAATGCAGTATCTCAAATGCTTTGTTTTTGCAGAAACAGTTAACCCCAACTGTGTAGTTTCATCTTCTGTCTGGAGAACTCATTTGGGAGGAACCGTTCAGGGGGAGGAGCCAGGATGCTTCAGGGGGAGGAGCCAGGATGCTTCAGGGGGAGGGGCCAGGAGGCTTCAGGGGGAGGAGCCAGGATGCTTCAGGGGGAGGGGCCAGGAGGCTTTAGGGGGAGGGGCCAGGAGGCTTTAGGGGGAGGGGCCAGGAGGCTTTAGGGGGAGGGGCCAGGAGGCCTCAGTTTCACTGTGTTTCTAGTTTTAGTGGTAAAACTAATGGAGGAATAAAGAAAGAAATAGAAATAGTGAGCGGGAGTGAAAGAGGGAAAGAGAGATGGTTGAAGAGCAAAGGAACGCAGAGAGAGAGAGAGAGAGGGAGAGAGGGGGAGAGGGAGAAAGAAAGAGAGTGGGAGAGAGAATAGGTTGAAGGGTGAGGTGGACAAAAAGGCAGAGGTAGGTCAGAGGAACACCAAGAGAGAGAATAGAAAAATAAGTGGAGAGAGAGAAGGAGGAAGGGAGGGCAAGAGAGGAATAGAGAGAGAAGGAGGGAGGTAGGAAGAGCGAGAGAGACAGGGAGGAAGAGGGGAAGGGAGAGAGAGAGAGAGAGAGAGAGAGAGAGAGAGAGAGAGAGAGAGAGAGAGAGAGAGAGAGAGAGAGAGAGAGAGAGAGGAGAAAAAAATAGAGAGAGAGAGGGAGTGTCAGACTACGTGGCTGGAGGTTCCAGTGTAGATGTTGGGATGAGATGGCAGGATCATGGGTTCACTTGAGGTAGCAGGACTGAAGTTCAGAATCACATATAACAAAAATACTCTGAATGCTCTGGAAATACATACACACTGGATGCATCTACACTGGCGTATAGCACCATTCTGATCATAGTTTGGCCTAGTTTCAACTAACTTTACTTCAGTTCTATCCTATGAGTCCGCCTTAGCACATTCATTTTATTTTGTAATTTAGTTTGTCGCTCCAATCTGCTTGGTTGCGCTGGTAACGACAGAGCTTCCTGTTTATGGCCCAATAAGGAGATAGGAATTAGCATAAATCAAGTCTGCAGTGCATCACTTCCTTTGAAAGAGAGTGTGACCTCATCTGAACATGAGAAGAGAGTGTTGTTTAGTTGTTTACTTTTGATCATCAACTTTTCTCTGAAGTAGACCAGAGGAGGCCGAGGTTGTTAATGTGGATACCTAAAAGGAGAGGCACTTGTTTAGTGGGTGCTAACCTGCTCCAGGGAGGTGTGCTTGTTTACTGGGTGCTAACCTGCCCCAGGGAGGGATACTTGTTTAGTGGGTGCTAAGCTGCCTTAGGGAGGTGTGCTTGTTTAGTGGGTGCTAACCTGCCCCAGGGTGGTGTGCTGGTTTAGAGGGTACTAACTTCCTAACTAGAGAATAACTGGCTGGTAAAAGTCAGCCAATCCTCTTCAATAACTTCCCCTTAAAAGTGGGCTGTACACACACACACACACACCTGAACGTGTTTCATGACCTCCACCGTAGATTTACATTTACATTTAGTCATGTTAGCAGACGCTCTTATCCAGAGCAACTTACAGTAAGTACAGGGACATTCCCCTGAGGCAAGTAGGGTGAAGTGCCTTGCCCAAGGACACAACGTCAGTTGGCATGACCGGGAATCGAACTGGCAACCTTCGGATTACTAGCCCGATTCCCTAACCGCTCAGCCACCTGACTCCCCGACGCCACACAGGAGGGTTGATCAGTGTAGAGGACAACCCCTCTAGGCTTGGAGATTCCAATCCTTCCCTCAGTGTGTGTGTGTGTGTGTGTGTGTGTGTGTGTGCGTGTGTGTGTGCGTGCGTGCGTGCGTGTGTGTGCGTTTTCCATGGTTGGGAGGGGGTTGACAAGCTGAACCGTCCAGGAGTGGGAGTTTTAGCCCTGTGAGAGGAGATGGAGGGAGGGAGGGTTAGTGTAGGAGGCCTGTTTTCTTGTCTTCCTTTTAGATAGCTGTGGAAAAATGAATCACAGAGGCCTGCACTGGGGGAGCTGGACTGAAACACATCTGGCTCGGAAAAAAGGAAAAGAGAAGAATAGTTGGAGAGAGAGAAAGAGAGAGTGAGTTAGAGAGAGTGAGTTAGAGAGAGAGTGAGGGAGAGAGGGAGAGAGAGAATTGGTCACATAAGACACTAGTTCTAACTGAGAAACCTTTTAGGTGAATAGTTGGAGAATTAGAGACAATAATTCATTAGAAATAACTAGCTTTTTAAACGATAGAGTGAGAGACAGATGGATGGAGGGATAGAATGTAGAGATAACTGGAAAGGACAAATCATACATACATACATACATACATACATACATATATATAGACAGGCAGGCAGGCTTGACACTTGACAAAGGCTGTGAAAGAGGCAGGAAAGGAGAGAGTGGAGGAAGAAAAGCCAGAGAAAGCGTTCAGACAGGAGAGACAGTAAACTGTCGTCCCTCTAATGCTATGTTATTCTGGGCCAGGTTGGCCCTCCCAGTCTCCACACAGACGGGCAGCATCCACAGATGCCTGGGCCACTCTGGCTGGCCAGGCTGTCATTAACATTTTTTCCTTTAGAAATGGGACCAGTCCACTAGTTGGAGACCTGGAAACTCTCATCCTCTCTCTCTCTCTCTCTCTCTCTCTCTCTCTCTCTCTCTCTCTCTCTCTCTCTCTCCCTCTCTCCTTCTCTCACCGTCTCTCTCTTTCTCTGTCTCAGTCTCTGTCTCTCTCTGTCTCTCTCTCACCCTCTCTTTCTCTCTCTGTCTCTCTCTCTCATCCTCTCTCTCTGTCTCTCTCACTCTCACACTCTCTCTCTCTCTCTCTCCACCTCTCCCTCTCTCCTTCTCTCACTGTCTCTCTCTTTCTCTGTCTCTCTCTTTCTCTCTCTCTCACCCTCTCTTTCTCTCTCTCTCTGTCTTTCTCTCTCTCTCATCCTCTCTCTCTGTCTCTTTCACTCTCACACACTCTTTCTCTCTCTCTCTGTCTCTGAGCCACGTCACCTACCAGTCTGTGTTAACAGAACAGAGAGCGCTCATCCCACCGGTCTGTAGACAGATGTAGAAACAAACCTCCACACCACACACACTCCTCACCACACACACTCCTCACCACACACACTCCACTCCACACACACTCCACACCACACACACTCCACTCCACACACACTCCACACACACTCCACACCACACACTCCACACACACTCCACATCACACACACTCCACACCACACACACTCCACACCACACACACTCCACACCACACACACTCTGTTCACACACAGAGAGGATCAGAGGACTCCTGTGTGTGTGAACTGTTGGCGACGAGAGCCGTGTCCAGAGGGCAGGGTGTGTTTTGTTTTGGTACCCCAGGGTCACGCAGGGGAAACACTCCTGATTCCAGCTCAGCGTGGCTCATCCTGTCAGACTGAGGCCGACACACACCACTCAACTCATTACACACCAACACACACCCCTCACCTCAACACACACCAACACACACCACTCAACTCATTACACACCAACACACACCCCTCACCTCAACACACACCAACACACACCCCTCACCTCAACACACACCAACACATACCCCTCACCTCAACTAAACTAACACATCCAAATCGTGCTTTACATGCACAGTACAAAGGTGTGTGTGCTCTGGTAAAAGGAACGGGCTCTATCTGTCTGAATACAAAGATATATGTATTGGAAGAGCATGTACTGGTGTGTTCGCTTGACAAACTGCTGTGTGTTCATCTCCTTCAGCTCACACACACTGAACACACACCTGTGTGTTCTGGCCTGGCTTGACAGGTGTAAATCACGGCTTACGACTCAAATCATCGCACCATCTTACTGTAGGATGGGGGGTAGGACGAGAGGGAGGGAGGTAGGGAGTGGGAGAGAGAGGGAGGTAGAAAGTGAGAAAGTGGGAGAGAGAATAGGTTGAAGGGTGAGGTGGACAAAAAGGCAGAGGAAAGACAGAGGAACACCAAGAGAGAGAATAGAAAAATAAGTGGAGAGAGAGAGGGAGGAAGGGAGGGCAAGAGAGGAATAGAGAGAGAAGGAGGGAGGTAGGAAGAGCGAGAAAGACAGGCAGGGAGAGGGGAAGGGATGGAGAGAGAGAGAGGGAGGGAGAAAGAAATAGAGACCAAAAGGGAGGGAGAGGGAGAGAGAGAGACGGAGAGAGAGAGAGACACACAGAGAGAGAGAGAGACACACAGAGGGAGGGAGTAGAGAGATAGAGAGACGGAGTGAATGAGATGGTTTCAAGCTCCTTTTTGATGATAGTTATTGAAGCGTATAGTCTTTGTGTTTGTGAAATCAAAAGCAGGACATAGCTTAGTTTAGTTTAGTAGTTTATAGATATGAAAAGCTCCTCATATCAAAGAGTCTGTCACTCTCCTGTAATTGGATGGTTAGATGAGAAAGGTGTTTGTTGGCCTCTAATGATAGAGTTACCGTGGAGACAGCCTGACCTGTAATAATATGATAGAGGGATAACACTGTAATATTAGAAGACTACACTTTCACTGAGCTCACAGACAGAGATTGCAAAAGTACACACATCCTTCACTCAAGTAGAAGTACAGATATGCTACATGTCACCACAAGACTCTGGTAATAGTTGAAGTACTGACTACACTTTCTCACACAAGTTAAAGTAAAGAAGTTTTGGCTCTGACATACAGTATACTTGAGTAAAATGTAGCCATTACTACTACCTGTTGGACCTCACATCATAAATACATTATACAAAAATACACTACAGACGCATTCGCCAGGAATCCTTTTTGACGGTGACAATTTTAGAACATCTCCCTCATAAATGGCCATGGGTGATCAGGAATGTCTCTATTCTCAGTCATGTCGACATCACTAACTCCCTCTGTCTCAGAATCTTTTGTTCAAAACTTGTGTTCACCCAACACAAAAGTTTAACGTTTATTCCATAAACGTTCTATAAACCTTTAAAAAAAAAAAATCTATATATATTTTTTCAACCTTTCAAAACTTTTTTCTCACACACTGTGAAATGAGAGGAGAGAATAGAGCAGAGAAGCCTAAAATAGAGTAAAGCAAAGAGCAGAATACAATAGAGTCCAGTAAAGTACAGTAGAGACTTTTTTTGAAAATATTTTTTCAACCTTTCTAAACCTTTTTCAATTTCTTTTTTTTTACCTTTCTAAACTTTTTTCAATTTTTTTTTGTCAACCTTTCAGCACTGTCTAAGGTCAGATATAACATGCTGGTCTAACAGGCTGGTCTCAGGTCAGATCTAACAGGCTGGTCTTAGGTCAGATCTAACAGGCTGGTCTCAAGTCAGATATTAGAGACTGTAGAGTATAGTAGAGTCCTCATAAAGAACTCATGAATGATGCAAACCTTTTTTTAGCAACTTCTTTTGAAAAATATTTTGTCAACCTTTCAAAACAAAAAGAAAAAGCTATTTGAACCTGCAACCTCTTGATCTACTGGTCAAATGCTCTAACCACTAAGCTGTACTCAAACCACAGTTGTTTAACTCTGTAGTGAACTGGTAAAGCAGAATGAAGAGCTTCCTGTGTTACCTTACTGCCCTCTCCGGGGCAGGAAGTCTGCCCACCACTAATTGGTTAAGTAAACATGTTCTGAAGGTATAGGATGTAGACGTTAACGGTGTTGATACAGTCTGCCTGTTATTCCAGGGATGAAGGTGCTGAAGGTAATGGCTGAAGTTAAGGATGTCTTAGAGGCTCGTTGACCGATGATCTCTTGGGAATCTTGTATTGCTCAAATATCAGCCATCTTGGTT